>NC_056737.1:1573745195-1573822695 GCF_019279795.1 Protopterus annectens
AGTGCACTGTGTGCTATGCTGGACCCTGGTACCAGTGTATTCTTTCGTATACCTGCAATTTCTAGATAGATTGACTGTCACTCTTTGGTGGGTTCACTGTCCCTAAATGCCATATTGTAGGAGATGTATCATCTGGCATTCCTCCAGGTGGAGCTGTTGCAGCAGGACTCTACCAATACCGTTTTTGGCACTGTAGAGTGACAAATCACTCTCATCTGTGCCCTGATAGCTACACTACTGTCTAGACTGCAAATCAAATGCAATTCATTTGAGACATAGTCAAGGACATAATCCCTACACTGTAGAGCTAGTAGTCCATTGCATTTGCAGGTCTGGCTACAGCTAAGCACCAAACTCCTCAGAAAAGGAATACTTTAGTCTATACTGCTTCATACCACTAGCTAATTTGCAGTCAGTAAAGTGAGATATCCCTGGGAGCCTTTGTGCAGACTAGACTGAGACGTGGCTAAACACCAGCAACCACAAAGGATAAATATTTCTACTTTATCTGCCAAGGTAGTCTGCACACAGAAAGTCAGCAAAGTGGGATAAGAAGGGGGTCTTCACTCCTGAGTTTGTCATCCTTTAACTGAGACATTAAACTGAGATCCTATATGCTTGAGTTGGTGGTAACTTATGTGGATGTAAAAGATCCCATGGCACCTACTGAAAAGAGCAGGGGAAGTTCCTCTGATGCTCTGGCCAAATTTCTTTCTAGTACTATAAAGACCACCTTGGGTCTCCCCTGAAAAAATTCCACAAGCCCAGTGGGACTAAACCGGTCAACAAAGGATAAATAAATAAATAATAAATTGTGCACAAGTTTAATACTGGGGTTTTGTTCATCAAAAAATAGGTATCTTGAGGACTAACATAGTTCACATTGGAACTGATTTTCTATACCATGATGTGATAACTGGCCATTCAACTCCCAGTTCAAGGAATCTCTTAAAATCCCCTCCTGTGTCAATGTACTAAACAGAAACACATCTCTCCAGGTGCAGTATATTCAAGGAACTGGCACATTCTGCTGACCCCTCTGTCTGCAGAGATGGATTGGTAAGTTAATGCACAGGCTAGTTTATTAAGCACTAGAAATGGTATGTAACATGCTAGGGTCTCAAAAGTATTCCAGACAGGTCTAATCATAGATATAAAAATAATAAATTTGACTCTAAAGTTGCCATGCTTTTGTTCCCTATGGAGCAGAAGATGGGAGTTACCTAATTTAAAGCCAAGTGAAGTATAGCTGTAGCTATTTTCTTATGAATAAAAATCACTACTTACAGCCAGTGACTTGCATATCAAAGTATGCTGCATCATTTCTTTTACTGAAACACCACCGCTTTCTACTGAATGTCCAACAGCATTAATATGATTGTTGTCGGTTTATCCATTTGACTGCTGCTATTTTACAAACATACATATATACAAATATTGCGTGCACAGCCATGAATGCCTTTCTAGGCTGGCGTATACCAAAAACAGTTGTTCCTATAATGTGTCCAGGCTGTTCTTAAAAATGTCTAAACTGTTGCTTGCTTTAATGTAATTTGGAAGTCTATTCCATGCATCAGCTGCTGTCTCAAAGAACCAGTTAGTAAACTTCTCATTCCCATAGAATCTTCTACATAGGTTGTCTGATGATTCTGCACTACTTTTCGATAACCCAAAGCATTCTCAGAAGCAGTTGTATCTAAATGCCTTATATAGGTTCATAGGTTAGTACTAAGCTAACTGCCCTTGTGGGCCATTTTAAGCCTAGCTATTTAACCCATGTGAGAATCAAACCCTGCACTTTGTATCTGTAAGACAAATATCTTAACCATTATGCCAACCTCCCTCAAGACCATATACCTGAATAAGGTCTTGTCTTAAATATCTATGAGACACTGTATAAATTCAGATAATTTAATCTTTCATAATAACTTAAATTTTTGGATGGCCATAGAATATATCCACTGTACTCTTTTCAGTTTACCGTTATTGCCTCACAGCAAGAGGGTCTCCGGTTCAGTTCTCTGCTGGAGCCCCTTCTGTGTGGAGTCTGCATGTCCTCCCCATGGTAGAGTGAACTTTAAAGACCTGCAGGTAGGTGCGTGCATGAGTGGGTGTGCCTTCTTTGAGGGTTGGGTGCCAGGCTGGCAACTTGACACCGTAAAAATCCATTGCCAATCATAACTGGACTGGTGATCCGCTGTGGTGACCCCTAACCAGGAAAAGCCAAAATACATTACTTTTTACTCTTTCCAATTTACTCATGCTTGTTTTCTTATGTTTGTCTTTTGGGCTTTTTCCTGGTTAGGGGTTGCCACAGTGGAACTCTGGTCTACTAATGATTGGCAGTTGATTTTTATGGTGCCGAGTTGCCAGCCCGACGCCCAACCTTCAGCGAAGGCACACCCATTCATGCACATCTTTCAGAGGCCACTCAACCACAGGGAGAACATGCAGACTACTCACAGAAGGCACTCCAGCCGAGAATCGAACAAGAGAACCTCTTGCTGTGAGGCAACAATGCTATCGCTGTACCACCGCGGCTTACTCATGCTTGTTTTCTTATACAGTCTCTGTATTTTTTTCCATACTCAAGTTTGGATCTAATGTAATTAACAAACAATGACTTTCTCATTTCTGATTTCCTACATTTTATAAATCTTTTTTATACAACCTATAGTTCTGTAACTATCATTAACCAATTGGTTGATAGGATTAGAAAAACTCATCCCATATACCCAGGTTCTTACTCTAGTTTTAAACACTGCATGAAATATTCACCTTTCAATTTATATCTCCCAAATCTCATATGCTTAGTTTTTTTTTCACTAAATATTTTTTTTTTATTATTTCAAATAAGATGTCTTAAACATTACATGAAATAAAGATAAATAACATATTTACAATTCTAAAACATTACTAACTTCAAACCATTATATAACTATTTACATTGGTGTCTATGCAAATAACATTGAAATTCTATATTATATAAAGTTAGAAACATAAGATGATATATCTTCTTCGATATTTTCAAGTATTTCCAGTACTTTCATCCAAGAGTAATAGTAAGAAGTAGATCTTTTAGTTCTGTTCTTCACTGTTAATATTTCCATGTGAGCAACTGTTGTTGTTAAAGTCTCAAATTCCTTGAACGTGGTGAAGCCTCATTTTTCCAGTGTATAGTTATGATTTTACGTGAAATTGCCAATAGTGACCATAGAATTTTAGTGTCTTTTTTTGGTACACAGTTTGGAATAGGAGAGTTGAATAAAATTAAAGACTTTGTTAATTGAAAATTATCATTATAAACAGTCTGAAAAAAATAATTAATGGATTTCCAGTACATATTGAGACATATACATTCATAAAAACATGCTGCCAATCTGCTTTTATCTTGGTATGGCATCTCCAACATTGATCTTCAATAGAATACATTTTGGCTAACCTATGTGGTGTATAGAAACTTCTATGTAGATATCTCCAAGTGAATAATTGCCAGTATTTTGATAATGTAGAAAATTTGGAAAATTTTAGAATATTACTTTTTCTTCTTCAACTGGAGGATGGTTGTTTATTAAAGTATAATAATCCCAGTATGATTTTTCATGATAGTTTTTGTTTTTAACAATTTTATAGATATTAGACAAATAACCTGTACCCTGATAAGGCTGTTTTGTGATAAGAATAAGGTATTCAATCAGTTTTGGAGCTTCATGTCTAACTGAAGGTTGCATTTGTTCTATTTTATTTATAAGAAAATGTCTTAGATTTTGTAAAACAGCCAATTGTCTTTATTTATATTATAATTATAAATTATCTGTTCCTTTGTTAGAATTTTGCGTTTCTCTATAAGTTGATGCCAAAAGAGTAATGTTTCTTCTTTAAGTATATTTATTTTAGATATTTGGAATGTATCTAGAATATTTGGTGTAAAAGCTATAGGGAAAATAAGAAAAATCCAAGAATTAATATTTGGTATTTTGTTTATATATGTTCTGAACACTGAAAGTGTAGAGCTTACATAGTTTGATGGCAATTTATTAATATTATTTCTTTTCCTAAAAATAATCTTTTAACATCCATATAAGGGGTGATGGTATTACTGTTAAGTTGTCTTGTATGTGATTATAATTGATTTCTATGTAAATCTGCTCATGGGCTTGTTTCCATATAGGTGTGTATGAATTATTTAACCATAGTGTTATGTTTTTAATAACAGATGAGGTAATATATAAATCAATATCCGGTAAATTAATTCCACCATCTTCCCAATCTGGCAAATGTTTATTTAAGGCTATATGGGGTTTATTTGGAAACCATAGAAAATTTAAAATTAGTTTATTGTATCTTTGAATAATATATTTGGGAGGTGGCAATGAAAAATTTTGTATTAAGTATAATATTTTGGGAAATATGTTTATTTTAATAAGATATAATCTGTCTGCTGTTGAAAAGATATATTTATTCCAGTAACCAATTGTTTGTTCTATTTTGTCTAGTATTTTATTATAGTTAAAATATGCTTAGTTTTTGATGTATTTATCAGCATATTATTCTCCTGTGTCCAAATGGTCAATTTAGTCAAGTTATTTTGCAGACATGCCTTATCTGTAACACATCTAATCAGTTTACCCAGTTTCAAGTTATCTGCATACAAACTGTAGAACACCACAGATGAAAAAGATAGGTCTGAAAGATACACTCTAAGCAACTATGGACCTAGGACAGAGCCCTGTGGGATACCCTGACTATAACCTCAAATTTCACCTGTCCAATTGGTAAATTTTGGCAAAGTCTTCTTGCATTGGTATACATTTTCTGCAGCAGATGGGTGAACTGACCACATTGTACTCATACTGTAATGCACCATTTTCTTCTAAACAATGTCTCTATGCAAGAACAGTTATCTCCAGTGCCTCACCACACTCTCATAGGTTCATAGATAGGTACTAGGCTATTGGCCCTAGGGCCTATATAAGCCTAGCCAAAAAGATACCCTGGAGTTCGCCACCCAAGAAAATTATTTTCCTGTGCCCCTGTTGAGCAGAGCCACAAAAGTGATCCCCGGCGTGAATTTCCTATTTCCAATCCAATCATCAAGATTTTTCCTGAAGAGTGCTAATGAGGAGCTCTGTTTGACATAGATAGGTAGTCTGTTCCAGAGTATGGGAAGTCTCTGGGACAGAAATCTATCCCTCCAGCATGTTCTGTTTATTGTGGTGACAAGGTTTAGGTCCCTACAGTGTGTAGCTCTGAGGGATTGGGATTTCTTTAAGTGGAGCATGTCCAATAGCTCGGGGTTTGACATAGCTTTGTATGTTAGGCAGAGATCACCTCTGAGTAGGCGATATGCGACAGAGTAAAGCTGTAGTTTTTTTTAGACAGTCTGTGTAGGGCACCTGTTTGAGGCCAGTAATCCTCTTTGTGAGGTATTTCTGTGGCCTCTCCAGCTGTTGTAGATGTCTTGTGAGGTACATATCAAAAGGGGTGCTGTACTCTATAATGGGTCTAATGAGTGATGAGTAGAGGGGAACAATGACCTCTCTTTTTCTGGATGAGAAACCTTTTGTGATGGTGTGCCACGTAGAAGTATTTCCTGACCACTGTGGCGATGTGATTATCAAAGGAGAGACTACTGTCCACCTGTGGCCCAAGGTCTCTTATTACACTTTCGGTGTTAAGTAGACTACCACCTATGTGGTGGTTCATGGGTACAGAGTTTTTACCAAAGGGGATGACAGTGCACTTTTTGGCATTGAGCTTCAGGCCATGGCTTTGCCACCAGGCATCTGTCTCAGTGAGGGCCTTTTGTAGGATGTCCACATCGTTAGGAGTTTCGATTATGGCTCCCAGTTTGCAGTCATCTACAGACTTTGTTAGCCAAAGACCTTCTGTGTTAGCCTGTACTTCAGAGAAGTAGATACCAAACAGGAGAGGACCCAGAACTGAACACTGTGGTACTCCACTTGTCACTGGTCTGAAGTCAGATTTGGAGTCTGCTACTTTCACAGTGTGGGTTCTGTCTATGAGCCAGATGGCAACCCATCTTGTGACATAGGGATTTATACCTAGTTTAGTGAGTTTATCTATAATTCCAGAGTGGGGGATGGTGTCAAAAGCTTTGGCGAGATCTAGATAGGCTGTGTTAACCACCTTACCCTCATCTATCGCTTTGGTGACTGCTTCAAAGAAGTCTATCAGGTTTAGGAGACATGGTCTGCCTTTTACAAACCCGAACTGGGTGGGGTCCAGAGTTTGGAGATTACCAATGTCTTTGTTTATGGGTTCCATGATGATACATTCCATGGCCTTGCAGACCAGGCTCATCAGGCTAATGGGGTGGTAGTTACTGGGGTCCATCATGGCTCCCCCTTTGTGGAGTGGGATAGCCATCACAGTGCACCATTCAGTGGGCACAAAGCCTGAGGTGAGGCTATGATTGAACATGGTACTTAGGTGGGGGTGCCAGTTCATTCTGTAGTTCGTGTAGAGCACAGCCTGGGATATTGTCAGGTCCAGTGGATGCTGTGTTCTTGGCTTTGGAGAGTGTGTTTTTTACCTGTGCAGCCATGATTACAGGAACTTTGCATTATTCCTGTATAGAGATGGGCCCTCTAGGGGGTGAGAAGGGGGTAAAGTTAGCACTGTACCTATCTGCCAGGATGTTGGCAATATCAGTTGGTTCTGTGGTTCTGTATATTTAGTGCCATTGTGCTGTAACTCAGAGCAGATCTGAGTGTTGCCATTGAGATTCTTGACATAGCTATAGAATGTTTTGTGGTTGTCTTTAGAGTCAGTGACAATTTTGTTTTCGTAATTAGCTTTGAAGGATTATATGAGGCTTTCAGCTTCTTACTGAGGCTGACCAGGGAGCTCCTCCAGTCATGGGATTTTACTCTTTTTTTTCAACAGTTTCTTTTTTCTGTTGTAGAGTTTGTTTATGGCAGAGGACCACCAGATTGGCTTCCTTTTTTTGGAGTATAGCATCTTGGTTCTGTTAGGGATAGCACAATCCATGCACTCTTGTAAGTGCTTATAAAGTGCATTTGTGTAGGATTCAGCAGTCATACCTCTATTCTCCATCTGCATGTGTGTCATGAAGTTTGCCACTTCTGTCTTAAGAAGTGTAAAGTTGGTTTTGGAGAAGTTTTTTATGGTGGTTTCCCTAATGGGAGGGTGGGGGCGGGATGTGGATGTCTAGGGTGATTAGCTTGTGGTCAGATCTGATCAACGAGGAATTGACCTCTGGTGTGGAACACCGGTCACCCATGTTGGTAATGATCAGGTTTAGGATATTGCTGCCCCCTGGTGGGGGTGTGAATAAGTTGATTCAAAGGGTTGGAATTTATGAATTCCAGAAAACGTTGAGCAAAAGAATTGGTACATGAGTAGTTTTCCCAGTTAATGGTGGGGTTGAAATAGCCCATTATTAGGGTGTTGGGTGGTACCCTAATATTTTCCAGTGTATCAAGAAATGAGGAGAGGGAATCCTGGGGCATGGTAGGGGGTCTGTAGCAAGCTACAATTTGGATTGCGGTCTTGCCCAGAGTTAGTTGCACTTGGATAATCTCGGATGCATTATGCTGTGCCACTAGCTTGGAGGTGTGGATATCCTTAATGAATATGGACACGCCTCCACCTTTAGTGCTTCAGTCTGGGTTAGGTGGTCGAAAGGTGTGGTATGAATTATAGCCTGGTAATGCAGGGGTGCTCTCTGGAGCTTTGAACCAGGTCTCTGTCACTGCACAGATGTCGATGTTCTCCATTTTAAGGAGTGCTTCAAGTGAGTGCATTTTGAGATTTACACTTCTAGCATTGAGCAGCATTATCCTCAGATTTTGCTTACTTGTACCTGTTACAGTAGTGAATTTGCCATTTGAACCTTCCCTAAAAAAAGGCACTATAGGGGTGGCAAGAGCCTTAGCCAGTATCCGGAATCCCAAGGGTGACAGGTGCAGGCCATCTCTGGCAAAGCATCGTTGTCTGTTGATCATGTCATCCCAGGCAGACAAATACTGGATCCCCTTAGAATGACACCAGAAGGTTAGCTAATTGTTGAAGTCAATCATTTTGTCCTTGTACTGTGGTATCATTCTGGTTGATGGCAGGATGCTACTCAGGGCTAGGGTCATACCTGCCTGGACTACATGATCGGAGAGCTCCTCCATGTCTTTTTTCATGTAGTCCAGGGAGGTATGTCTCAAGCCATTCACACCAACATGGACAATGACTGAGTCATATTTGTACTTGTTGTGCAGTGACCTGAGTGCGTGCATTATGTGGTGGATCCTGGCACCCAACAGGCATGTTCACCCACAAATCTCTAAGAATGCCTACCTAGCTGATTCCATAACTCTTTACATATGTCCTATAAAGCCTCTCCAACCCGCTAACTTCCCAAGATTCTGCATGCCACTGTAGATGGAATAGATCACCACCCTTAACAAACCAACAATCCTTATAGTTGCACAAAAAAGTAGCTATTGTATTTCTTCACAAAATTACTAGATTCCGTATTACATTTATCAGAGATGGTTATTTGTGGCATGCAGGCATAACTTCTTTATATAGGTCATGAAAATATGAGTTACACCAGCATACGATTAAGTAATTTATTTATTTATTTATCTGACATTTGTTTACCGGAGTGGTCTGACTAGGTCTACAGAACCTATTTTCAGTAGAGGCCCGGGGAGAAAAGATCCACATACAGTGCAATACGAATACAGTATAATCCAATGCAATACAAATTACATTTGAAATACTATACAAGAATAAGTTGAAAGAACAAACTATTGTTACAAGATGTTGTAATATATTACTGCACATCTAGAAAGTTAAATAGAGTTAGAAACATTACAGACAATAACAGTCAGTCTCACCATACATGATGTAGATAGTTAGTGTAAAAAAAAAATAGTATATAGGTAGTGCAATGTGTGACATTGACTGTTATACTACATCATAGCCAGAAAGCAGTTTCTACAAATGTGATTTAGTCTGCTGACGTCATATGTCTTCTTCTACTTTTTCAGGCATTTTCTGGTTAATTAATAGAATATAATGTTGCTAAACAGTCTGAAGAACTTGCCATTCACAACATGCAGCATGATGAATCATGCAATTTATAGCTCCTCCAAAATGTCAGCAAATAGGAGAACAGAGAATAGTTTACTGGGATTAGCTTTCCTGCACCACAGTGCTGTTCAGATTCAAATAAACATATTAATAGTTAAGTTTTAAAAATCAGAAAAAACAGGCAATTAGTATTTGTGTAAATACTTGAGTGTGTTGAGTACAGACTTTTGTACACGTGTTTTTTTGTCAATCTTTATAGTGATGTATCATTTTAAACAGTTTTGACTACAATGGCAAGTCATTCTTAACAATTGTCATGCTGCTGTGTAAACTATTTCACATTACTTTAACTGCATATTTCACTTGGAAATCCATCCATGTAGTGTAGAGATTATATTTAATTATTTCTTTTATGGCAAATGTATTGTAAATTGAATATACTTAAACTAGTGGGTTCACTATCTTGTGAAAATCATATTGTAATAGAGGTCTGTACTTCATGTTCATCCAGTAGCCAAAAAAAAGTGCAAAAAAGCAAAATAAAAATATAGAATAGTATTCATAGTCTGACGTTGTAGCTGTGTAGTGGTTATCCACAAAGAGCACTGTTATATGTATATGCAAATAAATCTAGTGTAGGTTATTCACACTAAGGAAAAGTGAAGGCACTTTACACATGCCTACTTTCAACAAAAGCATAAAGTACCTCAAGATAAGTGTTAATTATGTGCAAAGGACTACACGAGAGCCATAAGCTTCATATGTCTTTATATGTATTCAGATATTGTGGACGGCTATTCACAGTCATGCAACTGCACAGCTTTTATTAGGTTTACCTTTGAATGAGTGAATTGCATATAGGCGAACGGTCATTTCCGCAAACCGTAATGCCGAAATATGGACAACATCGAAGGATCAAATGTCGAAAATGGTTTGCTGGAAAACCATTTCCGACATTTGATCCATGTGTTTGAATGGGAAAAAAGCATTCGCTTATTTGCCATTCAAACACATGGTGAATCGGCATTGTGGTTTTTTTGCAGCCGTACTTACGACGTTTTGCACATCGCACATATAGCTTTCAACGAAATAAAGGTAAACCCTTTTATTATTGTTATTGTTTAAAAGAAATAAAGGGGTTCATTATGTTTTATATAGGATTGTCCTTATGTGGGCACCCTGTTGAGTGTGTTAAAGAATGGAAAGGGGGAGATAGGAAAGACTGAAAAAGGGGAGACAAAACAAAGAGGGAAACACGGCAGGAACACATCAAGAAGGCTGTACTGGGAAAGTTGAGAGAGGAGGGCTACTATATTCTAGGTGGGAGATAGACCACCTTATTTTTTCAAAAATTTTTATAAGAGGGCAGTATGGCTGGGAATAAGGGGTGTCAGCATGTGGTGCCCAGTCCACAAAGCTCAAATCCACCACATCCTCAACCAAGTCCTGAAGCCCCCATTCAGTGAGGCTTCAAAGGCTGCCACTTTCCAGGGTGCCTGCAGGACTGGAGCTACTGCCCTAATCCTGTGAGGATGGACAAGAACAGGCAGAGGGTGAATGCTCCCCAACCTGGGAGGTCCATGGCTGGGATGCTCCTGAGGAATTCAGATTGGTAAAAAAAATGAACAGAAATGGGAGATAGAAAATCAAAAATGACAAAAGAATATATAATTAAAATAAGGAAAAGAGAAAACGGGGAGACAAAAGAGAACTGCTTATGCTTTATCAGGTTTTGGTGGGTTTACATTTTGAAGTCTACTATGCTAATAACTGAAACCATCCTTTATAAATATGTAAGTGTAATAAAATCAAAGACAACATACTGCATTTATATATTGACATATCTTTTGCGGTTGGTTGCAGTAATGTAGTCAAAGAACTGTAGGCCTTCAGTTACCATCCTTTATAAATACTTGTTTATATACATTTATGAAATCATTTAAAGACAGAATACTGCTTTATTCATGATTACCTGTGGCTTCTACTCATCGCTGAATCCTCCTACTCTTCTGGCTCCTGTTGTTAGCTATTTCATCTGCTGGATAGAGAAGACATAAGACAATTGTTGTTTACCAGTATTTCACCTTTTATCATTATCATTAGTAACATAACCACTGCTACTATGCAAGGCATTTCTGTCACTGCTGTACTTGCTTAGTATGTATTTGTTTAAATATTTATTTATACCTGAATTCTCAAATGCAAGTTATAAATAACTTGTTACACTTTCTTCTCTGTGAACAGCTTATCTGGGTGGAAGGTGTTGTCTAGAATTTCTCTATACTCTTTAAGTCTAGGTTCTACTTTAAAATGTTATGGTTTGCATGTAACAGTCTGTCATTCATATTCAGACAGAAGCTGTACACACACCCAGAAAAATGTAGCAAATTCAAGGAAGTTTTCAGTTCCTTTCAGTTCTAGCTTAAACAAAAAATGAGTTACAGATAGATGCTGTATATATACTTCAGTACAATAATGTGCGCTTTGATAGATTTTTGCATAATAACCAAGCATATAAGGGGATGGTTAAAACTGTATATAGAAGTAATACAACTGATCATTGCCCACTACATGCTAGTCATTCACTTGGTAGTGCAATCTCCACCCCTGTCACCCAAACTTCACTCTGACTGGGATGTGGTAACTGACCAAGAGTTCAGCCATCTGCACGTGCAGTTAATATTGTGGAAGAAATAACTGTCTTATACAATTATTATACTAATAAACATTTTCTGGCCTATACAAACAAATCCTTTCTTTACAAAAATATGGTTTGTATGTACTTTAACTCCTAATGAAGGTAATGCAATATTGTAAACAAAATGATGTGGCAATGCAAATATTTTTGTATATGTATAAATAGGGTCTGTATCAGAAGAATGAACTTTCAAAAGTTCGACTCTGATATGGTCGACACCATATGAGCGAACTTTTGAAAGCTTGAAGGTTTTAATGGAGATCTCCATAGAGAAGATTTCTGTTTACTGCACTGTAGTGCGATCTGAGAGTTGGTATATTTAAAGAGTGGGGGGTGTGGGGGGTGCATGGGGGGTTTACCTCCCTGCTTAAAACATACAGGTAGGTTTTTTGTTATTTTTTATTAGGTTCATAGGTTGGTACTAGGCTCTCAGCCCTAGGGCCTATACAAGCCTAGCCATAACAATTCCCTGGCTATTTCTTTCCACAGTATTTACTTCCCTGGACCCCTGTCTAGCAGGGTGACTGATGTGATCCCCGGGGTGAATTTCCTATCTCCCATCCAATCATCAAGGTTCCTTTTGAGGAGGGACAAAGAGGCTCTCTGCTTGACATGTATGGGCAGTCTATTCCAGAGTCTGGGGAGTCTCTGGGCCAGGAACCTATCCCTCCAGCATGTTTTGTTCATTATGATGACAAGGTTTAGATCCCTGGAGCATGTGTCTCTGAGGGATTGGGATTTCTTTAAGTGTAGCATGTCCAACAGCTCTGGGTTTGACATGGCCTTGTATGTTAAGCAGAGATCGCCTCTGAGTAGACGATATGCGACAGAGTATAGGTGGAGTTTTTTTAGACGGTCAGCATAGGGTATCTGCTTTAGGCCTGTGATTCTTTTAGTGAGGTATTCCTGTGGCCTTTCCAGTTGTTGCAGATGTCTTGAGAGTACATACCAAACAGGGCAGTCTATAATGGGTCTAATGAGGGATTTGTACAGTGGGACAATGACCTTTTTTTCTGGATGAAAAGCCCTTAGTGATGAGGTGTGCCACATAGAAGGATTTCCTGACTCTTGTGGTGATGTGGTTATTGAAGGTGAGACCACTGTCCATCTCTGTTCCTAAGTCTCTTATCATACTTTTGGTGTTTAGTGTACTGCCACCTATGTGGTAATTCATGGGTACATGTTTTTTCCTAAAGGGGATAACTATACATTTTATGGCATTGAGCTTGAGCCCATGGCTCTGGCACCAAGCATCTGTTTCTGTAAGACCCTTTTGTAGAATATCATTTGGGGATTCAGTAATGGCTCCCAGTTTGCAGTCATCTGTGATCTTTGTTAGCCAGAGTCCTTTAGTGTTGGCCTGTACATCAGAGAAGTAGATGCCAAACAAGTGTGGTCCCAGGACTGAACCCTAAAGTATTCCACTTGTCACTTGTTTGGAGCTAGATTTAGAGTCGGCTACTTTTACAGTGTGGTTTCTGTCAGTAAGCCAGTTAGCAACCCATCGAGTGACGTAGAGATTAATGCCCAGCTTAGTAAGTTTATCTATGATTCCAGAGTGGGCGATGGTGTCTAAGGCCTTGGTGAGGTCCACATAGGCAGTGTGGACCACCTTACCATTGTCCACAGCTCTGGAGACTGATTCGAAGAAGTCAGTCAGGTTCAGAGGACAAGATCGGCCTTTCACAAACCCAGACTACGTTTTTTTATATGTGTGGCCATTACCAGAATTTGGCAATCTTTTGGTATTAAGATGGGCCCTTTAGGGGGTGAGAAGGGGTGAAGTTTGCACTGAATCGATCTGCCAGGATATTGGCTATAACCTTGGGATCAGTATATTTAACGCCATTCTGTTGTAGCTCAGAGCAGATCTGAGCATTGCCATTTAGATTCTTGACATAGCTATAGAATGCCTTGTGGTTGTCTTTGGAAGAGACCACCAGATTGGCTTCCTTTTATTGGAGGAGAGCGTCTTGGTTCTATTGGGGATAGCACAATTCATGCACGACTGGATGTGCTGATACAGTGCCTTAGTGTAGGATTCAGCAGTCGAACTTTCAGTTCCCATCTGCATGGGTGTCATGAAGTTTGTCACTCTGACTTGAGTAGCATGAAGTTGGCTTTGGAGAAGTTTTTTACAGAGGTTTCCTTATTGGGGGGTGGTATGTGGATGTCAAGGATAATTAGCTTATGGTCAGACCTGACCAATGAGGGGGTGACCATAGGTATGGAGCATCGATTTCCCATGTTGGTAATGGCCAGTTCTAAGATATTGGAGCCCCTGGTGGGACTAAGGATTAGTTGATCCAGGGTGTTGGAATTTATGAATTCCAAGAACCGTTGGGCAAAGGTGTTGGTACACAAGTAGTTTTCCCAGTTAATGACAGGGTAGTTGAAATCACCCAGTATTAGGGTGTTTGGTTGTATCTTAATATTTTCCAGTATGTTTAGAAAGGTGTAGTGAGAATCTTGGGGCATGGTGGGTGATCTGTAGCAAGCTACAATTTGGATTGCAGTCTTGCCTATTGTTGGTTGCACCTGGAGAATTTCAGATGCATTGTGTTGGGCAACTAGCCTGGTGTTGTGAATATCCTTGGTGAATAAGGACACTCCTCCACCTTTAGTGTTTCAGTCCTGGTTTGGTGGCCGAAAAGTGTGGTAAGAGATGTATCTTGGTATTGCAGGGGTGCTCTCTGGAGCCTTGAACCAGGTCTCAGTTACTGCACAGATATCGATGTTCTCCATTTTTAGGAGTGCCTCGAGAGAGTGCATTTTGAGGTTTAGACGTCTAGCATTGAGTAGCATTACCTTCAGATTTTGCATGCTTTTACCTGTTACAGTGGTGGTTTTGTCCTTTGAACTTTGCCTAAAAAAGGCACTATATGGGGTGGCAAGAGCCTTAGCCAGTAACCTGAATCCCAGGGGCAACAGGTGCAGACCATCTCTGGCAAAGCTTTGTGGTTTGTCGATCATGTCATCCCAGGCAGACAGATACTGGATCCCCTTTGAATGACACCAGAAGCTTAGCCAATTGTTGAAGTCAATTATTTTGTCCTTATGCTGTGGTATCATTCTGGGCGAAGGCAGGATGCTACTCAGGGCTAGGGTTATACCTACCTGGGCCACATGATGCAAGAGCTTTTCCATGTCTCTTTTCATGTAGTCCAGGGAGGTACGTCTCAAGTCATTCACTAAACATGGACAATGACAGAGTCATATTTGTACTTGTTGTGCAGTGACTTGAGTACATGCGTTATATGGTGGATCCTGGCACCCGACAGGCAGCTGACTGTAATTTTTTCCTTGTTCAGCCTGGTATGTGGGACATCAGTGTGTCTGACTGTAGAGTCACCTATGAATAAAGTGTTGGGTACATTGTCTTGCCTTAGGGGCTGTTGTTGGGTGGCACACTGGTGTGGTGAGCTACTTTGGTTGTGATTGGTGTTTGCATTTCAGCTTTGGAGGTCCTTGTTGCTTGAGCAGGTTACTGTTAAGGCCCTCCAGATATGTGGGTTTAGTGTTGCTATCTGTGGGTGTTGGTGGTGTGGGTTTAGAAGGGCTATGTGTTGCTTGAGGTGTAGTGCGGGTGTTAACCTTCTCCTCTTGACTGTCTAGCACAATCTTGGGTGGAGAGAGCTTTGCTTCCAGTTTAGCTATGTAAGTGGATCTCTTGCAGGTTGTAATGTTGGGTGGTAGGAGGAGAAGGTTGTCTGTGTACATGAGGCATTTGCTCCATTGCCCCAGTATGCCCAGATTCACCAGGTGGACAGGAGAAATCACTGGAAGCTGACCCTTGGACATGCCTGGTTTGATGCTTTTTTTTTTTGTAAAGTACAAGAGCTGTTTTCCCTTGCCGTAGCAAGGTACTTTGCAGTTATAGGCTGTTTAGTGCCTACAATTAATTTATCCTTATTAACAAGGAGAGTTGAGTGCTTGTATCAGTTTAAGACTTCCTAGTGCTTTCCAGCAGGTTTTAAAGCAAGTGCTAGTCACAGGAATGCTTAAAGGAAAGATGAAAAAATTGGTTTATCCTAAACACTGCAGTGCGCACTAGAGGAGTTAGATGTGAAAGTAATTAACTTAAGTTTTACCTGTCTAAAAAGTTAAGTTTTAGAGGAGAGTCACTATTTTTAAAATGGCAAGATAGATTGAAAGGGGCTGGTCACTTTTGTATTCTGGTACTATGGAATACAGTAGGATGGCCAATAAATTTAAATAGTTGAAGGGGAGTGATTTGACAAAATGATAATTTTCTGCTTACTCACACAAGCCAGTAAAAACAGAGAGGAAATGAGATATATGGTCAAGTTAACATAAGGGGAAGGCAGCTAGAAAGACAGTGGTGTTTAAGAACACTACAGTAACCAGGTGGGAGGGTGGGGAAAAAAAATTCTGCCTGACTCTCAAGAAACAGAGCTGTGGTCTCTTTTCAAGTTTTAATATGCAGTTAAAAGCAGAATAAAACACAAGGTAACTAAAACAAATCACAGTATTCAAAATAGAAAAAGGCAATAAAGTAATACAACAAATAAAAAGCAAACTAACCTTTCCCTCACAGCAAAGTATAGCAGAGTCTGGGTGAGCCTTTCTAGTAAAGCTCTGAAATGATTTATTTTACCCCTTAAATAGAAGGTTTAGTTCCTAGCTCCACCCCATCAGTTCACAGATGATTAACCTTAACTGACCTGTTCTATTGACCTGTACTAATTTCTGCCTGACTCACAAGAGACAGAGCTGTGGTCTCTTATCAAGTTTTAATATGCAGTTAAAAGCAGAATACAAGTAAAACACAAGGTAAATAAAACAAATCACAGTATTCAAAATAGAAAAAGGCAATAAAGTAATACAATAAATAAAAAGCAAACTAACCTTTCCCTCACAGCAAAGTGTAGCAGAGTCTGAGTGAGCCTTTCTAGTAAAGTAGGTATTTGAACTTTTGAAAGTTCGCTCATATGGTGTCGATTATATGAGAGTCGAACTTTAAAAGGTTGAGTATCTAATATAGACTCTATAAATGCATACATTTATATATGTGAAAAAATAGTTGTAAGTGTACTCATGCAGATGTGTATCGATTATAAATGCAGATTTGCATATATTTTTTAGTCATACATATATTACATTTCTGTTTATACAATTATATTATCACATAAACATTGCAAATATTTGTATAGAGATGCAGTTTTCTGTACAGATCTATTTATGCTTTATTTTTGCATTATTATAATACCATTATAGACACAAATTTATATTGACACATATTTCTTCCAGCAGATACCTTCAATTATGCAACATTCTTACAATTTATTTTTATCTTTAATATGATCAAAACAAATGAAAAAAAAGATAGTTACGCTTATTATAGAACACTGGCCTTCTTGTTGCTACCTGGTCAACCCAGTCAGCCAGTTGATTGAGCCTGGGCTTCTGTAGGTCATTGTACATGTGGTGGCACTGTTGGCTGGAGCTGGTGATCCCTGTCACAGATAACAGTGATCACCAATTCCTGCCTGATGTTGACCTTTTTCCACTCACTTCCCCTTGCACACAACTGTATCTTATCCACATACAAGTCACTAAGAAGGTAGACCATAATCTCTAGTCTCCTTATCTGACTAGCTTATAGCATGGCCTCATGCTTTCACGGGTACTACCATCATTTTAAGTGCCAGTACTAGAATGAAGAAAGTATGAGGAGAATTTTTTCACAGGTTAGATCCACTCCATCTGAGGTGTGAGATCACCTTAACCAAATCCAGTTAACCAGGGGCATTAGACTCGGTACTGTTATTATTGGCAAGTTTAGTTTAACCAAAAATGCTTTGTTGCCTACGTGCTTTTTTTCTTTTTCTTTTTTGAAGGAGTACATTCACATTTCATTGATATAGTGGACTGTATGCAATCATCATTTTTTTATATTGCTTATAATTGTTACTTCTGCTGTGTACTGCCTTAGCTACCCTTTTGGAATATTGTACCTGAATATCATTTATGTATGCCTCATGCAGTATATCAGTAGTATTCAGTTTTTTGGTGGGGGGCTGTTTGCAAAAATAAATATTCTTGTATGTGTGAGTACCAACTCTTAGTAAATGATGAGTGCTTTGGGGTGATACCTTGTGCCACATTTCATAAAATGGCCTGGGATTATACTTTATGGTTGTGTGAACCCACATGCACATGATTCAGTTTTGTTTTTTTAAACATAGTCAGCTTTGAGCATAACTGAGGCTATCCGTACATTCCCATGGCATACTTGGGACTGCTGTGGACTCCACTTCTTTCTGCAGTGCATTCATGTGAACTGAAGGCCATGTTCTTGAGTAGCCAAGACCAATTTGCATGCATAAGTGGCCATCACTTACTTATCATGGAGATTCATACAGATAAAGATAAATTGGCCTAATTTGCTTGCAAAATATGTAAATTGACCTAAATTTATGTGAAAAACTGTTCTTGTGCTGTATTAACTTGCAATTATGTGAGTTAGGTGGCAAATGACTTATGAAATCTCAGAATGTTTAAAGTAAGAAAAAATAATAAAAATGTTGTAAATTAATATGAAACACTTCAAAATCATGTAAAATTAGTGAGCTCACATGAAGAAATGTTTGCTTTACTGATGTGATGGGTATGTTACAATGAAGTGAATGCTGTAAAGCTGTAATCTGTAAATGGAAAATCATTACAGCAGCAGTAGAAATTAATAGTGATCACTGAGATTATTTACTTTGATGTCCTTTAGTGATTATGCATACATAGTAGAAATACAATTATTTAATTGTGAAGTCTTGCGCACAGAGCAGCGTCGGGCAGCGCCACTTAAACAGGTTTAAAGTATTCCTGGCTCCAGAAAGTCTGCTCTTCACTTTTTCCCTTAGAACTGCTCTACATCTCAAAATAAGCACTCTATTTTCATTCTAAAGCCATGCACTTGCTCGTATAAGTAATCTCATAGGTAAACACTAATAAGCTTAAGCACTACATCCTCTTATACTTCTTTTAAGTACTTGCTCCGTATTGGTTCTTTCTGATCAGTCAATAAGTAGTTCCCTATATTATTCAGGCATATCCAAAGGTCAGTTTTGGGTTTACACTCCAGTCCAGCTGGTGAATCTGGGAATCTTGAGGCAATGCTACAACTGCCTTATGTATACAGGCCACCCTCTCCTCCTCCCAACAAGCTCAAATATATGTGAGAGATGCAACTATATAGCCAAACTGGAGGCTAAGCTCTCCCAACCCAGTACTGGCACAGCCTGTCAGGAGGAAAAGGTAACCACACACACACCACAAATCCAGTCTCATATAGACCTATTGCATCAGAAAACCAAACATATAAACACTCTAAATAAAAATCTGCCTAAGCAGCAGAGACCTCCAAAACAGACATCCAAGCAACCCCTACCACAAAACAATACCCACATAGCACATAGCTCACAAAGTCAGTGTGCCACACAGTCACAGCCCTTAAGGCTAAACAACACACCTAATACACTTGTAATAGGTGACTCTATTGTCAGACACACTGACGTCCCACTCACCAGGCTAAACAAGGAGAAGGTCACTGTAAGCTGCCTGTCGGGTGCCAGGATCCACCACATAACACAAGCACTCAGGTCACTCCAAAGCAAGTACAAATATGACTCCGTCATTGTCCATGCTGGTGTGAATGACCTGAGATGTACCTCCCTAGACTACATGAAAAGAGACATAGAGGAGCTCTTTGATCATGTAGCGCAGGCCGGTATGACTCTGACCTTGACTAGCATCTTACCCTCACCAAGAATGATGCCACAGTATAAAGACAAAATGATCAATTTTAACAATTGGCTAAAGTACTGGTGTCATTCAAAGGGGATCCAGTGTCTGTCAGCCTGGGATGACATACTCGACAAGTCACGTTGCTTCGCTAGGGACGGCTTGCACCTGTCACCCCTGGGTTTTCGAATACTGGCAAAGGCTCTTGCCTCCCCAATAGTGCCTTTTTCAGGCAAGGCTCAAAAGACAAACCCACCTCCATAGACAACACAAATAAAAAAAAACTAAGGGTAATGCTGCTCAATGCCAGAAGTCTAAACCTCAAGATGCACGCACTCGAGACTCTCCTCAGTATGGAGAATATCGGTATCTGTGCAGTAACAGAAACCTGGTTCAAGGCTCCCGAGAGCACCCCAGCACTAACAGGTTATACTTCATACCATGCTTTTCAGCCCCAAAACTCAGACTGAACCACAAAAGGAGGGGGAGTATCCATATTTATCAAAGATACCCACACCTCCATGTTAGTGGCACTTCACGAAGCATCGGAGACCATCCATGTGCAACTAACAGTGGGCAAAACTGCCTTTCAGTTTGTAGCCTGCTACAGACCACCCTCCCAAACACAGGAACCTCACTTGGCTTTCCTGAGAACACTGGAGAATATGAAGGTCCCTCCAAACACCATTATACTGGGTAACTTCAAATACCCAAACATTGATTGGGAAAACTACTCAAGCCCAAACACCCTCACCCAACGGTTCCTAGAATTTGTAAACTCAAACGCTATGGAACAACTGGTCACCACTCCCACAAGAGGGGAAAACATATTGGATCTGGTCATCACCAACATGGGTCTCTATGTTCCACACCAGAGGTATACCCCTCATTGGTAAGATCAGACCATAAACTAATCTCACTGGACATCCATATTCCGTCCCCACCCCCAGCCAAGGTAACCATGGTGAAGAACTTCTCAAAAGCAAACTTCACACTTCTCAAAACCGAGTTGGAATCCTTCAAAGCCCCCGGGCCAGTGGAAAATACGACCCAAAATGCAGAATCCTTTACAAAAGCATTCTATGGACACCTACAGGAATGCATGGAGCATGCTATCCCAAATAAAACCAAGACTCACTCCTCCAAAGGCAGGAGACCTGTCTGGTGGACCCCGGCCATAAATAGGCTATACAACAGAAGGAGAAAGCTACTACATGATGGAGCAAAATCCCAAAAAGGGAAGGCATCTCTGATCAGTACTAGCAAGAAACTACGATCCCTCATAAAATCATCTAAGGCCAGCTTCGAAAGAAAAATTGCACAAGACACTAAAGATAATCACAAGGCCTCCTTTAGTTATGTCAGAAACCTGGGAGGCAACTCCCAGATATGCTCTGAGCTTGTGCAAAATGACAAAAAATACACTGAACCCACAGACGTTGCCAGCATCCTGGCAGAAAGGTTCAGTGCAAACTTCTCCCCCCCTTCCCCCCCAAAAGAGCAAATGTCTATCCCAACAGAGTGTAGCCTTCCTGAGATCACAGATGCACAGGTGATAGCTGCCCTCTCCAAAGCAAAAAAACAAAGCATCAATGGGACCAGACGGTGTCCCGGGCTGCATCTTACACAAGCTCCAAGAAGAACTAAACCCTCATATAAAGTCACTGTTCAGTCTCAGCCTTACTACAGGATATGTACCCAAGGAATGGCATAGAGCAACAGTGGTCCCACTCCACAAAGGTGGTGCCACAACAGACCATGGAAAGTATTGCCCTATAAGCCTGACTAGCCTGGTCTGCAAAGCTGTGGAGTGTATCATCATGGAAATCATAAACAAAGACATTGGGAGCCTCCAGACACTGGATCCTACCCAATTCGGCTTCGTTAAGGGCAGATCTTGCCTCTTGAACCTGGTCGACTTCTTTGAAACAGTTAGCAAAGCCATAGATGAAGGGAAGGTAGTCCACACAGCCTACCTGGACCTCGAAAAAGCCTTTGACACAATACCCCACTCAGTCATCATAAATAAGCTCACCAGCTTAAATATCAACCCCTATGTCACAAGATGGGTTGCAAACTGGCTCAGGGATAGAACCCACATGGTCAGAATAGCAGGTGCCATGTCAGACTCTAAACCCGTTACAAGTGGCATCCCACAAGGCTCAGTCCTGGGACCTCTCTTGTTTGGTATATATTTCTCCGAGGTACAGGCTAACACGGGTGGACTATGGCTGACCAAGTTCACAGATGACTGCAAACTGGGTGCCATAATCAACTCTCCGGCTGACACAAGCATCCTCCAAAAGGGTCTCACAGAGATGGATAACTGGTGCCAGAGCCATGGCCTAAAGCTAAATGCCAAAAAGTGCATAGTCATCCCCTTTAGGAAAAACAAAGTGCCCACAAATTACTACATAGGTGGAAATCCATTAAGTACAGAAGAAGTAATTAGGGACTTGGGGACCCAAGTAGATAGCAATCTCTTTTTTGACAATCACGTTGCCAAAATGGTTAGAAAGACCTTCTATATAAGCCCACCTTATCACGAAAGGGTTCACATCTAGATCAAGAGAGGTCATTGTGCCCCTCTTCTCATCACTTATCAGGCCCATAATTGAACACAATGCCCCATTTGGGATGTACCTTACCCAACACCTGCAGCAACTGGAAAGACCCCAAAAGTACCTCACCAAGAGGATCAAGGGGCTCAAACAGATGCCCTATGCAGTTCAGCTAAAGAAACTCCAGCTCTACTCAGTTGCGTACCGCCTCCTCAGAGGCGATCTGTGTCTGATGTATAAAGCCATGTCCAACCCAGAATTAATGGACATGCTTCACCTCAGGAAATCCAAATCCCTTAGAGCTACACACTCCAGGGACTTGAACCTCAGCACAGAAATAAATAGGACATGCTGGAGGGACAGATTCATATCCCAGAGGCTCCCCTCACTCTGGAACAAAATCCCAGTCCATGTTAGGCTGAGCCCCTCACTGACCCTCTTCAAGAGAATTCTTGACGAGTGCATGGGAGATCGTAAGTTTACCCCTGGGATCTCTTCTGTGTCCGTGCTTGACAGAGGTACACTAAACTAACATTAAAAGGGCTACCTTCTTTGACCTACTATACAGAGGCACAGTCAACTAATCTAAAAGGGTGGCGAAAGCCAAACACACTCTGGCTAGGCTTATAAATGCCCTAGGGCAGACAGCCTAGTATCAACCTATGAACCTAAGTACTGCACTGGTATGGATGTTTTTCTGGCTCAACATACATGTATCTGTATTAGAAGATTTCTGAGTGCCACTGATGAAAGAAAAATGGCAATATTATGAATACAAAACTGTGGTAGGGACTAGGGGAATGATGAATCTGTTAATAAACTAATTGTTTACTGTTATGAATGTATTTATGATACTGTCGATATTACTGTAGCACAACTTTACATGACTGGACTGACATTTTGCATGTGTATATAATTATGAGGTTTGTGTCACCTACTTTTTTATGTGGATGACAGGCATGCTTTCATTTTTCTGTTGTTTGACTGATGATTATATCAAATTTTGTTGTGTATAATTGTGACATATTTTTATGTGTAGTAATGATGCAGAACAATGGATCAAGGCAGAGAAAGGGCAACATCAACCATGAGGAAAGCTGCATCCTCATGGCAGCTCTTAGGATGCATGGCAAACAAGTGGGGACCAAACAGAATTAGGTTGTAATGGACATTTAATGCAGTCAGTGAAAGAAACCACACATTAACACAGTGCAGGAAGAGGGCAGATATGATATGACGTGCTAGAGCCAAGGTGAGTGGGGCTTCCAACAATTATCCCTTTATCATCAGATGAGGAATTCTTCCTCTCCATCAGTGGAGATGACTGACACAGAAGATGATGTCACTGAAATAATTAGAGGTGGTGTGGACACTGGCTATTACCATCAACTGCAGCCACAACAGTTGGCTGCTCAGGAAGGTTGGTTTAAAAATAGTACCATATATTCATACAGATAATTGAATGCTGGTATGGAAGTATTACATTAAACATATAATTACATTAACAGGTGAACCTTCCACAATCACACAGAATGACAGTGAAGGCAGTGTGTATGGTTAAGTGTCCCCTATACCTCCTGAATAAGCATGGAGTAGTCTATGTTGTTTCTTTATTAGTAATGTTTTAAAATATTTTTACAGGGTCAGCAGCGGAAACAAGCAGTTCCTCTATACCAATAAACTTGGAGGATATCAGCATCAGAATGGCAGTAGAAGATTATGATGATGATGATGATGATACCATAGTTAGCAACCTAAGGAAAGTGGCATGCAGACATCAATATCAGGATCTCAGACCCCACAACATGTTAATAAACCAGCAGAAAGTGGTTGTGCATCACAAAGTCAAGCACATGATGATATTACACTCATGCTTGTAGAGGGAAAAAACCCATGCACTTCTACAACAGTGTCTCCAAGCCAAGAAAAGTAGTTTTGAGGATAATTGCATACATTCAGAGGTAACAGTGTCCACAGTGACAGCTTCACAGAGGGGATCCAGGCACAGGTATTTCTCTCAGATATCCCAGTAAACATGTAAAGTACTGGCTGCCCAGCAGCAGATGTGACAAGACATTGTTAGGGCTCACAGTACTGCCAAAGAGAGTCAGATGGAAATGGTCAGAGTCCTCCAGACCATACATGAGGATTTCCAGCACTACAATGGGAAAGACAGAGAGTAAGGAAAATGTAGTGATCACACTGATGTGTTGTATGGTGGCACACCCTGCATCTGTGGCTGCCACCATTCCTACAACAGTTAGGACATAACAGATTCAAATAGGAGTCAATATTGGAAGGGGAAGAGGGCAAGGTATGGTCCGGACATGTGGGAGCAGATCATATGAGACTTCAAGTGGTTGGGAGGAACAAGTGCAACAGATTTCATGCAGTCCATGTCAGAGTTAATCTACACTAGCAGAACTTCTAATTTGAGGTTGTGGTCCCGGACTCGCAACACTGTCAGCTCAGTGTCTGCAGAATCATCTGCATCAAGTCGGTCACTACATTGGACCAACTCACCATCCAGCTCTCATGACAGTCTTTTTTTGAAATCACTTGCACCATTGCCTAACCTATCTTTAGGAGATGTGTATGACACATTTGACCTTGACCTAATGTGACCCAGGTGTGACAGTTCTGTTACCTACAATTTGACCTTCAGAAACACAGGTCTATGTTTCACTCATAGGGGGAATAAATTATTAAAAAAAATAAAGTGAAAATTAGTACACTATGTAACTGTCTGGATTTCATTCCTGTAATGGCACTGCTTAAAACCTCATAGAACTGTGGAAAGAGAGCTGCATGTCATAACATAGGTTTTCAGTCATTAACACCATTAGTGCTGTATGCATTCACATTTTTTACAGCCAGCAGATACCTACAACTTAAAAGTAGTAAAGCACAAGTTTTCAGGAAAAATTTCATAAGAAAATTATTGGCTCATAGGTTGTTTATTTATTTATTTGTATTTGTTTTCAGGCATAGCGCACTGCTCTCCATGGACTTTTTTAACAATCAGTCTGAGAATGGTGGCTGGTTAAGTGTTTTGCTCAGCAACTAGACTAATGACTACTAGGGCCCTTACAAGCCTAGCCATGCACCCCAAACTTGAGATCCCAAGTATCATGGGCATCTATGAGAGGGACATGTTAGTAGGGATTTGTAGGGGGGTTGTTAGTTAGGATTATACTTTCTTATTGACATCCTCTGTCCATACTACTCATGGGGGCCAGAGTGGGGGGTAAATCTATGATTTCCCATCCAACTTTCAAGGATTCATTTGAATAAGTTTAGTGAAGAACTCTGTTTTACATGGATGGGGAGCCTATTCCATAGTGCTGGGATCCTATAGAACACATATCTGTCACTCCAGCACATTACATTTTATTTTACAAATTTCAGATACCTGGATCTTGTGTTTCTGTTGCTATTTGTTTTGCACATGTGCAACAGATCCATCAGGGATGGGTCTGAGGAAGCCCTGTAAACCAGGCAAAGATCCCTTCTCAGCAGCCTGTAGGAGACTGAATACAGGGGGTCTATATTAGAAGATCGAATGTTTAGGTGATAGAACACCTAAACATTGATCTTCTAATATCGAACCTAAGAATATCGAACCCCCCCCCCTCAGGGAAACACACACGTCAGCCAGTAAAAAAAAAAAAAAAAAACTTTACATCCAAACTAAGTGGGGGGCTTCCGCCCCCACCCCCCACACCTCCCCTAACTAAATATTCCAACTCCAAGATTGCTCAACAGTACAGAAATGGCAAAATCCAGTGAACGGCTAAGGGAAATCTTTCCCTGCGTTAAATCGTCCGTTCAACGTTTTTTTGCTTTTGATATTAGAAGATTGATGTTTAGGTGTTTGATCACCTAAACATTAGATCTTCTAATGTAGACCAAAATACAGACACAGAGCCTTCAGGTGGTCAGTGTAGG
The DNA here is from genome assembly GCF_019279795.1 of Protopterus annectens. Taxonomy (NCBI): domain Eukaryota; kingdom Metazoa; phylum Chordata; order Ceratodontiformes; family Protopteridae; genus Protopterus; species Protopterus annectens. The sequence continues at coordinate 1,573,771,239 of NC_056737.1, forward strand.
ACAGAGTATTCATGTCCTGAATTGTCCTGGTGAAGAACTTTTGTGGGCATTACAACTGATGCAAGCGGCTACTTAGGTCCATGCTAAAGTGGGCATTATATTCAGTGACAGGTCCGATACGGGACAAGTAGAGTGGTACTGTAACTTCCTTGGACCTGGATTCTATACCATTACGTATAAGTTGGTGACATAGAATAATTTTCTTACTATCTTATCTACGTGTTGGTCAAGGCCCAGATTACTGTGTACATGTTCCCAGATCCCTTACTACTGGGTCAGCTTTTAGGGATGTTTAATCAGTGGAGTAATTAACATAGGTTGACAGTTTCTCAAAGGGTATTATAATGCAATTTTTGGGATTGAGTTTTAGGCCACATTTTTGCATCAGTCATTTGTTTGTGTTAAACCCTCTTGCAAGATGTTGGTACCTTTGGGGGAATTTATAATAGCTCCCAGTTTACAGCCATCTGCATACTTTGTGATCCAGAATCCTTGAACATTAATCTTGACTTCTGAGAAATAGATGCCAAACAGGAGAGACCCCAGCAGAGAACCCTGGGGTACTCTGCTAGTGAATGGTCTCTTGGTGGAGGTGGTCTCACTGATCCTGATTTCTTAAGTCCTGTCTGTGAGCCAGCCATCAATCTATTCAGTTATGTAGGGATTTATGCCTTTTTTCAGAGAACTTATCCACAATGCCTGAATGGGATATTGCATTGAATGCCATGGCCATGTCAAGATATGCAGTGTGCACTGTTTTACCCTCATCCATTGCCTTGGTGACCTTCTCAAAGAAGTCTACCAGGTTAAGTTGCTATGACCTTTAATTAACAAAGCAAAAATGCAATGGGTCCAGTGTCTGTAGGTTGCCAATGTCTTTGTGTATCCTTTCCATGATAGTTCATTCCATGGCTTTGCATATCAGGCTCATTGGACTGATGGGTCTGTATTTCCCTGGGTTGGATGATGGTCAGCCCTTGTGGAGGGAATGACTATTGTGGCCCTCCCCTTACTTTGAATATAGCCTGTTTTAAGGCTGTAGTTGCAGAGTGCCTCAAGTAGGTCCTGACAGGTTGTTTTATACTGTTCAAGAGGCAACTGGGCATGTTGTTGGGACCCATAGCTGTGGTGTTCTTGGTTTTAGCAAGTGCTACCAGCACTTGGTCCCTGCCTGTAGTTGGAGGAAGTATGTTGGAGAGGATTTCACCCAGAGGAGCTGGAGGCAGTGTGGGGGGGGGGGGGGGGGTAAAGTTTGAAATTAATTTATCAGCCACTAGATTTGCTATGTCACCCTGATCAGTGAAGTAGTACCATTCACCACCAGTTCAGCACATTGCTGTGTGTTTCCTTTAAGGTTTCAGACATAGCTAAAGCAGGCCTTGGGATTGTCCTTAGCCTGTGCCTATCCTGACCTTGTAGTTGGCATTGCTGGATTTAATTACACATCTTAGTTTCTTGTTTAGTTGTATAAGTGGGCACTTTTCTTTAAGGGAATAGCTCTTCCTGATTCTGGACATGATTTTTTTTTTATTTTATTATATACCCTGTTTAGATAAGGATTACACCAATGTGGCTTGTTTTTAGTATTTGTTTTGGATGTACTTCTAGTAGGTACAGCAGCCCCTATGCAGCCATTCACTTGTTTGTATAGGGACTCTGTGAATAATTCTTCATAGGTAGCTGTCATCTCAGGGTTAGGGGGAGCCTTGAACTTTGACAAACTGTCACTTAATAGGATGTAGTTTGCCTTATTATAGTTCCTAACTCTTACTAGTTTAGCTAGGTTTTCCAGGTTGATTGTTGCTTCAAAGGAGACAGCTTTGTGATCCAACCTCACTAGTGAGAATATGACATGTGAGCGGGGTTGCAACACTCTCCTTTGTTGGGACCATGCACTATCTTCTCCAGGTGCCTGTGTTAATAAAGTCTAGGAAGCATTGTGCATGTGAGTTTGAGGCAGTGTAAGTTCCCAATCAATAAAGGAGTAGTTAATGTCACCCATGAATAGGGTGGTTGTTTGGATGGTGATGGCCTCTAGTAGGCTTAGATAAAAGTCATGAGACTCTAGCATCATAGATTGTGACTGGTAGCTGTCCATAATATGGAGAGAGACCTTATCTGTGATAACTTGCATATGGATGAGCTCAATGGTATCATCCTGTTTAACCAACCAGGAAGCATTTTAGTTGCTAATATAGCCCAAGACACCTCCATCTTCAGCCCCGGTCTGTGCTATTGTTGGTCTAAATGTGTGGAAGGCACTGTAGCCTTACATTGCCAGAGTACCTTCTATGACTTTAAATGGAGTCTTGGTCATGGCACAGATGTCTACATTCTCCAAAGTGAGGAGAACTTGAAAGGTGTGGTGTTTTTTGTTTAGGCTATTTGCATTGAGCAGTAACACCTTAAGGTTGCTTGGAGTCTTTTTTCACTATGTCAGTAGTTTTGTCTTTTTGGCATTGCCTAAAAAAGGCCCTAAGGAGGTGTACAAAGTTTTAGCCAATATCCAAAAGCCTGGGAGTGGACAGGTGCAGCCCATCCTTTGCAAAGCAATGTTGTCTTTTGACTATGTCCTCCCATGTCAACAGATATTGGATCCCCCTGGAGTGATACCAGAAACTAAAGCTAATTATTAAAATCAATAATTTTGTTTGTAGTGTGGAATCATCCTTGGTGAAGATAGAATGCTGCAAGGCTCATACCAGTCTGTGACTCATATTCTAAGAGATAGATCCTTTATGCCTGTTTTCATATATTCCAGTGAGGTACATCTCAAGTCATTATTCTGCCATGTAAAGAAACACTTCTGCAGCTTCACCCTCACCACTACACAAATGATGCCATTTTCTGTCTCTGAGACTACAAATTATTGTGCATGACAAAATATATTAATCTGATGTGCAGTACCTCAAAAGGCAGCACAGTTCAGACTGAGAAAACATTGCATAATATACAAAAAATATACATTTTTATTGAATTGCAAGGTATGAACTTATGTTAAATTCTGAATTAATATTTTCAGTTATTTTACCACTTCAGAACCTTCAGTATGTTCATAGTTAAGTACATGACATGACTAGAATTTATTGTGCAAAACAGTTACAATGGGATTAGTAGTTATATGGTGTCTTACAATATTACTGAACAGGAATCAGTGGGTACTCAAGCATGACTTTTAAGATAATAATATGATTAACTGCTCTGAAAAAAAAAAAATATTTGAAGATGAAAAGGAATGTCAGATTAACAGTGACAGCAGACCATCCACCCACAGCGTAGCCCACAGATGCATGCATTAATTATACTCTGTGTTTTTCACAAAAAAAGGTAACAATAACCTGAATGTCATGGTCCATAGTTCTGTACTCGATGCCACCTCTTTACCTGCACTGCCATATGGCATGCACAAGCCTACTACACAAAGTCCCTTACTACGGCTGCTGGCTGGTCATTATTAGTCATAGAAGGACTGGGGCTGGGAGCTGCAGTGACATCATGGGTCACTTCACCACCAGACTGGCACATGATCATGCTGTGCAGAATGCAACATGCAATAAACATCCTGCATGCAGTAGCAGGGTCATAATGAAAGGCACCTAAAATCACTCTTCAGGAGGCCACAAACCCTCTCAATGATAACACAGTTCTGGGACAGGACTGTATTAAAGTTGTCTTCTGCAATTTATTTTGGATTTCTCACTGCTGGATCTAATGGATAACCAGTATCACCTGGAAGACAAAAAAGAGAAAGAGAGAGAGAAGAGGGGAGAGAGACAAAACAAAGTGGTTTAGTATTCAGGAATGAATTTTACCATTAATAAATAAAATAGAAAAAAAAGAGAAAAAAATATTTTTCCACTTACCAACAAGACAACCGCTGGGCATCTTACTATGCAGGAAAAGGCCATAGAGTGAGCTAGTGTACCAGATATGGAAATTGTATTTACTGCCAGGATACCAAACAAAGACATTGGCAATGCACCCCATGCATCAGACACTACCTGGCAAATGATGGAATGGTAGCCCTTGCTATTGTGGTAATAATCACCCCATGGACCAGAAGGAGCCATAATTGCAACATAGGTGCAATCTATCGTACCAAATAATTCAACAAAATGTTTCCCCACATAAAGGGCACAAATAGTCCTGGCTTGGTCCTGAGACAGCACCAGGAAATAGCTGTACTAATCCACATATGCCAAGAGTACATTCAAGAACTGCTGTAGGATCTGTGAGACAGAATCCTGTGAGATACCCATTGTGTCCTCAGTCTGTCTCTGGAAGGTCCCTGTGACAAGTATAGTGAGGTCTATGCATACCTTAGTATCCACAGGGATAGGAAGTCCACACATATAATATCCATGTCCACTCTAAATCTATCAAGTTTCTGCTGGTTATCAAAGTTATAGTGGATTATTCTCTGCCTATGTATCTGGTTTACTGGTCACCAAGCACCACTTGGCACAAGTGGTTTTGGCTTACAACAAGAAATAGCAAGGCTAGCTGCAAGGGACACCATCTTCATGGATTGCAAAGTATATAGAATAGGTGAGGCTCTGCTTTATATAACGAATCTGTGGAAAAGTTTAAAAAATATATCTATGAATCATAAAAGGGGAGAGAATGATTTATTAGCATATGCTGTTCAACATCATTTCTCATTTCCTTATGCTTATTCATGGCCATCATGTAAGTGGCCTTTATAAATCACAACTTCACTGCTCTCATTTGCAGACAGTGCAGATAGCCTTAATGCAATTGTGCTATGACTATGAATACCACCCATGCTTTTTAAAATGCTGCCAGCATTTTCTTTTTGTAAATTGTACTTTCCTTATATCTATGTGGGGAGAGGAGGTTAGGTTTGCATATTTGCAAAACTAACTGCAAGAGTGTTACTAGTTCCAAAGATCTAAACCTGATCTCTGACCTGAGTAGATTGTGCTGGAGAGACAGATATGTGTCCTGAAGATTGCTCCTCCTCTGGAATAGGCTTCCTGTTTGCATGAATCAGAGCTCCTCCCCAACCATCTTCAAGTGCAATCTGGACCAATGGATGGGAAATCACAGTTTTGCCCTTTGGGTGTCACCCAAATCCCTTATGAACAGAAGGAGTTCTTAAAAATTGTCAAAACACTGCTTGCTGACCCGTGTTATCTTTCCTCTAGGGAGAGAAAATTGTGTAAAATTTGGGTAAAACTTTCTAGGCTTGTAAGGGCTCTTGAGCCATTAACCTGATAATCTCCTATGATCCTATGATCTTATGAGAGTAGCCTTGGAGGTTAACTGAGGATCTGGGAGATGAAGTAGCAGTGTTTACCTGTTACATGTGGTGGTTATTCAGATGTAAGTAGCATTTTGGGGAAGTTAGTATTTCATATTTTGCAGTCTTAGATAACTTTTTGGATAGTATAGAAGAAACAGAACATTTTATCTTAGTCTTGGACTTTTTTGTAGTAATATTGGTGATATAGATAAGTAAATTAACTTTCAATGTGCTGTTTCGCAGGTCATGTTAGGTCACCTTTTTATGGGATTTATTTTAATTTGATTTCCTTTTCTGACTGTAAGTTTCTTTCAGTTAGTTTAGGAGTTCTAAGTGTACCTCTCACCTTTTAAAAATATAACAGAAGGCCAGAAACACTGATTTTGCACAATGATAGGTTTCATATTTTTGATGCATGTGATGGCAGGGTTGGCCTTATATGAATTGGAGCCATATGTGGAGTGCCATGACACCCACCTGCTGCCCACTACCTCCCAAGCACATCACCTGGTGCCCTTCCCCCATTCTGGCTCATCCACAGTGCACAAATTTGCATTTTAGAACTATTATCCAACCTTGTAATCAAATGATGGCCTGAACAAACATCATTAAGGAAAGAACTTCAGTGCTGTTCTTGAACTTCACGTTTTCCTGCATCCTTTCAGCAGGCCCCAAGTGACTTAAGATTATACTTGGGGGAAATAACTACATATCTCTCAACCGTACCTAATTCCTCAGAACTTACCATTTTTTAGGGCAAAATAAAGGGGTGCCATGAATTTCTGAGTAGCCTCTTTAATTCACGATTTTTTATTTTGTTAAAGTACAGGTGATATCATCACATCATTGTCAGCTTTGTGAGACAGTGCCTGACTGCCTGTTAGACTCTTGGGTTCTACAGTATTTCAACTTAAAAAAATAAATAAATAAAAGTTTAAGTAATTGAAATTGCCACAATAAAACATATAAATGGTTAAGAGCCAGTTTATTTTTCACAACAGAGGCTATAGTGGTGAGCAAAGAAGTTAAGATAATTTCTGTGTCTGGTTCTGTCACTGAAATTGTATGTGCTTAAACTTATGTATGTTTTGGGAGAGTGAGGGTGGAACTGTGTCTCTTCGTAGAAAAGAGACCTTTCTTCAAGTTCTCTGTGCTATTCTACCATACTAAATATTTTTGTATTGTACATCTCTATTATTTGTCTGTGTTTTTGCTGTGTATAGACTTGTTTCTACTGCTCTATACTTTAAACATAAACGATTCATGCTCAGTGCTTCCTTACTCTGAAAGGAGGAGGTCCTTACCTAGTAGCTTGTACCTGGCACCATACATCTCAACCTTTCTTCGCTAAAGTGGTTGACAAGTGGATAAAATATGTGGCAGCATTTGATCAAATGTGGGTTTGGAGGTATAAAACATGGTTTACTATCATAATGACGAGTACAAGTTAGACAAAAATGAGAATGTCAAACAACAGTTGGTCAATTTCTGTTTTGTCTAACCTGTACAAGTGCTAGTGTCCAGATTCAGGAATGCCACAGTACATTCTCACACCTGTCTTTGGCATTCTGAATACAGATGGCAGTACAGTGGGAGTCAGGAAATTGCCCTTTTCCCCACTGTAGTGCGATCTCGGAGTTGGTATATATTATTTGCAGGGAGTGTGGGGGCATAGCCCCCTCCTGCAAACATATGGTATTACACTGTGTGCAGTAGTGACTTGCTTAACAGAATGTCAAAAGTGGGAATTTGATTTTGTTGGTATGTGCACTTCGACATTCTGTCTAATTGATATGCTGAACTTTGCACAAATGATTCAAAGATGTGGACAGATTTTGTTGCGTATTTCGACAATTTGATAGCAAACCATAAAACACTATAGTGGGACAGTCACAGCACTTATAATTAAAGCTTTCAGGGCATACATTATTATGAATTTATGGTGTGAAAATGCCATTGTAAACAATACAAGTTTACAATTTGATGTGAGTCATTTAAGAGCTGCACTTTGCGGGTAACTTTGTGGTTCTAACTTCTCATGTTTTGGGGATATTATTTGTAGTAACTACGGACAGTATATCTCTGAGTCGGAGACGCTGGAGATTTTTAAAAAAATTCAGTTTCAGGGATTTTTGACCATTTTGAAGATGTGCTTTTCATTAATTTTGTGTATTGAGATTACTGCATTATATGAGGGAAAAAACAGAAATTTGTGTTGTGGCACATGGGTTACAGCATCAGTAGTAACTAAATAACAGCAACTGTGGCAATATTTTTGGATGTACGTTCATTGCCTTTGGACCACCATTTGCTTTCTTTATTTTCACCACTGCTAGGATCCTCTTTATCTTCATTGCAGGGTAAGTTCAGTATTTAAATGCCTCTGTTTTTATGCTTAATTTTAATATATAATACTGGAATCAGTAGGTTAGTAATGCATACGTGATGTTTCAATTTGGTGAACCGTATAAAATTTTCAGTAGGCCGTCTACAGTAGTACATGAAACAAAAGGACTAAGTTGCTTTGAAGAGTTTAGCTTTCCCATTTAGTTTTGAAAATGGTAATATGTCATAAGATGCAGGTTGGTGAATTGTAAAACAGTAGCTTTTGCTCACTGTGAGATAAAAGCAGCTTATTTAAATGAGGAAATGTATTAGCTGTAAACATTATTGAGCTGGAAATGACTTGTTTGATCAGCGCATATTGGATTCAAGACAGTTTTCAGCGATTGCACTTTCTCTTCCTAGTGTGTGCATTAAGAGTGCCTTCTAACTGCTTGTTACACTTCAGACTGTAATCTTCAAACTAATTCTGTTTGACAGACATCATGTAAAGCAAAACTATCCGCAGTCTGAAGGGTAACAACCTGTTAGAAGGCACTGAACTATTTATTTTTGATGGACATCATGTAAAAGCTACTTCTATTTAACAGACAGTTAAGAGTGCCTTCAAAAAGGTTGTTACACTTCAGAGTGCGGTTAGTTTTGCTTTACATGATGTCTGTCGAGCAGAAGTAGTAGTTAGAACATGTATGATGGCTAACAGCAGACTCTTGTATCTCACTGTCTGGAAAAATAAAATACAATTATTGTAGACTTATTCCCCAGGGTAATAATGGAGCTCTGTAACAAGACTACTGTTTACATTGTTATGGCAATTGTATAGCATGCTTTCATACTTAACCACGAATTTCAATAATTGTTTCCATTATTTTCACTGCTGTACTCCTGGGACAAACCTGTAATCTTCCCCTTAGATCAGTGTTCTTCTCAAGTTAATTAAAAAAAAAATCAAATACATGGGTAAGTTGGGGGCAGATATCTGCATATCTGGCTGAAGGTGGGGAGCCCCTTTAATATTTTTCACACATGGTCTGTGATGGATATCAAATCTGTAACTTAAGATCAGGGTAAACATAAGTTTTCTGGATAGCTGTTAAGAGGCAGAAAAGGTGCTTTCATTTCAGCTTTTTACTGCATGTTGAAGACTCAGCCCTACTGTATGACACCCGCAGCTAACTGAATTTTTAAAGAAATAGTAGTAGAATACACAGTATGTAACATAATAATGCTAGAAACTGTTCCACTTATCCACTAATATGTTCAATTGTTCAAGAGTCTTACAGTTATTTATACTGTACAGCTGTAAGTATGTGTCATGTACTAGTTTAATTGAAAAGGAATCTTCTGTAAGTACGGGCCATGTACTAGTTAAACTGAAATGGAATCTTCTGTAAGTACAGGCCATGTACTAGTTAAAACTGAAATGGAAATTTATTAATACTATTGATATTCTTGAGTGTATGGAAAGTATACCTCTTGACTTTCTAATACAAGAAATCTGGATAAAGCCTTAAATCACCAAAAAAATAGGGACAAACTTAAAAGATTGTTCTTATAAACTTAGAATGTTGTTTGAATAACAGGTTGCTAGCAGTTAATTTTATTTTTATAAAAGAAAATTACATTTTAGTTTTAACAAGTTCAAAGTTTGATACAAGCTCAAATCTTAATATAAATAAAACACTATTGTTCTGGTTATATTTTGTGGGTGGGGTTACACAAGTGTGTACGCAAATTTATGTTAATCAGAGTTCAGATTTTTTCCCAGATGTACCTACTTTTCTTGGGCCTTTTTCAGATTGTTGATGTTTCCAAGTTGAGAGGTATGAATAATTAATAACCTAAAATAAGGCGCATGGAGCTCAGCAAACAAAATCACAGTAGCACAGCACAGCAAACAAACTCACAGCAGCACAGTAACACTGTAAAAGTATATCCATATACGTTTTCGTCAAAATAACTTCATCAGATACCTAACCTCTCTTCCTTTGATGAATAAATAAACTAATCTAGTTCAAATGAACCAATGGATAAACAAATTCAATTAAACATGTAAAATGCATTGAAATATGTGGACCTTAAAGGTTAATGAATCTGAATGTTAAAACCAAATAAATAAATATATTTTGTTATGTAAAATACATCAAATATAAAACCTTAGTAGAAAATTATATAGAAAGTTTCATTATTAAATATAAATATTACAAACACAAAACCTAAAATGCTTCTAAAATGTTTTTTGAAGTAAAAAACTAAACTGAATCTAAATTAACTAGCACCATCTAGTGGAAGTTAAATTAAATGCATGTTCATCTTGTTAAACATATGAAAGTGAACCAAATGATGTCACCAACAAAGATTCTCAGACTGTTAGTCGGGAACTGACAGCCCTCCTAGATAGTATAGCTTATACTATTGTTAGGACATATTTTTCACAAATCACCTATAGAAAGGATAGTCAGATCACTGTGAAGGAAAAGATGTTTTGGATAAACACCTACATGGAAAAAATGTCCTGTTTTAAAAAATGGAAATGTGTAGAGCATCCAAGCCTTTTTTTGGGCACACGTGTTCAGACAGGATGGTATACATTTGTCTAGATCAGGGAGGAGAATTTTTGCAGCAGATATTTTGCAATATTTGACAAACACTAGCCAGGATTTTTGCCAGGTCAAAAATATAACAGTTCACAGATAGCAACATTTGATGCATCTCTGATTGTTGTTAATGCTAGAAGCATTAATAATAACATTTTTTTATTAGAAAATTTGCTTATGTTCCCACAAGATTGGTGTTGTTATTGTTTGTGAAACATGGTTAACGAACAGTGACTGGAAACCAATTCTGACAGGGTATAAATGTTTTTACTGTAACAGACATTCCAATAAAAAATCAGGTGGAGGTATTATGATAGTGATTAAAGATAGCTATGAGACCCGTGATTATTACATGTTCAATGATAACACCAATACTATAGGCTGTGTAACTGTGACGATAAAGACAACCCTGGAACATATAACAATTGTTGGAGTGTATAGTCCACCAAAGTCAAGTGCAGGTGACCTAGAGGAATTCATACATTTCTTACATGAAACACAGAAGGGAAGAATAATATTAGCTGGGGACGTAAATTTACCAGAAACAGACTGGAATAATATTGATTCAAAAACGCTGGTAAAGAAATTATTCACAGAGTATATTCAGGAACAACAAATGTTTCAGATTGTAAAAAAAACGACCAGGGGACGGAATATACTAGATATCGTTTGTGTTCCCAAAGAAATTACTGTAACTTCAAGTCAAGTTTTACCACCATTTGATGTGCAGTGATCATGGGGTTATTAAGGTTAATTTGTTGCCAGATAATTCTGCCAAACTGAATTCTAAGCCAATGCACAGAAGGTTAATTACAAATTAGAGGGAAGCAAAACAGTTACAATATAAAACTAACTGGAGTGAGGTGTTCAGTGGAAAAACTGCAGATGGAATGTGGAAAGTTTTGAAAGAGAAATTGAGTGCAAAAAGTCAGAAAAATGTTTAACATCAGGATCTAGGCACGCAACATCAGGGGGTATATTTCCATAAGAAAAAGATACTCAGTTAAGGTGACAGACAAAAAATATAAGAAATGGAAGAGAGGTCAAACTACAACTTTGAAAACTGAAATAAACAAGCTGGACAAACAGATTAAGCATAGTGTTAGACAAGATCGAGAAAATTTTGAAGAAAATGTATATAAAGATATTGAGCATAATTGGAAACCTTTTATAGATACATAAGATGTGGAAGGAGTAAAGATACACAAATTGATAAACTGTGCAGATTCTAAAATTTATTCTCAGGCACAGTAGATTATAGATATATTTACAAAATCTTATGCAAAACAGTTTGGCTTCACAAAAGGGGTGGTAAGTTGTTGTAGTGACATCCAGGTAACCCCAGATACTGGAATCAAATTAGATTATATTGAAAAAGAACTGCAAACTGGATCCAAACAAAGCACAGGGAGGAGACGGAATAAGTAACAATGACCTGAGAACACTTCAGCAAGAACTTACACTACCATTATATCTGCTATTCACTAGGTCATATAAATATGGGGAGATTCCTCAAGATTGGAGACATGCACTTATTAAACCTGTCTTTAATGAAAAGGGGAGTAGGGCAAACCCAGAATTGTATAGACCATTAAGTCTACTTTCATGTTGTGGAAACATAATGGAGAAGGTAATACTGGATAAGTTATTGTCAGAACTGGATAGGTTGGGGCTTGAAACCATATATCAGCATGCATATGTTGAAAATAGATCTATTACCACCTGTAACATGATGTTCTATAACAATGTAATAACAGCTATGAATGAAAAATTGTGCTGTGATGTGATTTATATAGATTTAAATTTAGCATTTGACAGGATCATACACAAAACACTGATCAATAAATTAGTACAATTAGGTATTGATGTACTGTTGATAAGATGGATAGCTGCATGGCTTTCAAATAGGACATGGCAAGTATTACACACCAAATGGACAGGTGAAATCCTTGGTTACAGTCAAGGTGTCCCACAGGGCTCTGTCCTAGGCCCTTACTTGTTTAGATTGTATCTTTCAGACCTTACTTTTTCACCTGAGGTGTTCTACAGTCTATATGCTGATGACCTGAAATTGGGTAAATTGATTACAAGTGTTACAGATAAAGCACATCTGCAAAATAATTTGACTAAATTGACCATTTGGGCACAGGAGAATAATATGTTGATAAATACATCAAAAACTAAGCATATGAGATTTGGGAGACATAAATTAAAAGGTGAATATTTAATACAGTGCACAGTGATTGGAAACTGTAGACTCATTTAAGGACCTGGGTATATGGGTAGATTCAGCTATGAGTTTTTCTAATCATATCAACCAATTGGCTAATGATAGTTATAGAACTATAAGTTGTATAAAAAGATTTATAAAGTCTAGGAAATCAAATATAATGAAGTCATTGTTTGTTAATTACATTAGACCCAAACTTGAGTATGGATTAACAATATGGAAACCCTATAGGAAAACAAGAATGAATAAACTGGAAAGAGTACAGCGGAAATATACCAAGGGTGGATGTGAAAATCTAAATTATTATGAAAGACTAAAATATCTGAACTTGTACAGTGTCTCTTACAGATATTTAAGAGGAGACCTTATTCAGGTATATAGGGCATTTAGGGACAGCTACCTCGGGGAATGTTTGGGATTATCAAAAAGTAGAGACTCATCAGATAACCTATGTAGAAGATTCTATAGGAATGAGAAGTGTACTAAGTGGTTCTCTGACAGATTAGCTGATGCTTAGAACAGACTACCAAATTACATTAAAGTAAGTACAAGTTTAGATTTTTTTAACAACAGCTTGGACATTTATTATAGGAACAAGTGTTTTGGTATATTGGCAAGCTAGAAGGGCATTAATGCCATTGCTTGAAACATTTGTATGTATGCAGCATGTATGTATATATGTACTAAATAAATAAGTATGGAATGAATGTTCCACCTATTGTACAAACATTAATTCAGAACACAGCATGTCCTTGCCTTACTGTAATATCTGGTATACACTGTGAGTGAGACTGGCTTGTAATCACATATGTGGCACTAGAAATCATGACCAGATGACCCTCTCCTCCTAGCCATTCATATGGTTGTGGCATAAATGAAGTTTACAATCACCATATATTCCACAGCAGCTGTGAATTTGCTCATCCGTGCCAGTCTTCACCTTTGTCTGAACAAATTATGTTCACCATGAAGCTAACATTATTTGCCTCATAAATAAACAGAGACTTTTCCGTGCACTGTTAGCCTAAGTAATGTAACACTCACTTGAGTTATGGTACTAAGAAGCATGCCCCCTTACTGCAGCAGCATCAGTTAAACATTTTATTGCACAGCACAAAGTGCTGCGCTTCAAACAAACAAGGTGCTTATCCTACTTCATACTGATGAATGCAAAGCACTAGAAAATATTATTTGAATTGTAGTGGATAAAATTCCTAATACTGGTAAGCAGCATGTAAGAGCAACCTGCGTCTTTGACTGATGTAGTGTGCATACTGTCATATCCACAAATGTGCTGGAGAACACTGCTGTTCTTAAAACCCATATGCAGTGATGAGCATACTGTGCCAGCCTACCTCCTTGTACACTCATGAACTTCCTCTCCAGTGCCTTCTTCAGTGTCCTGTGGATGTTCTTGTTCTTGTGGTTGTGGGGAGCAGGGCTTCATCACCCCATGGTGAAAGGCCATCAGACTGTGCAGAACTGCACATAGAATGAATATCCTGGATGCTTGCTGGTTACTGCTCATGCCTCACAGGTAAAGGATAACAACATACCATCTACCGCAAAAAGCCCAGTTCATTTCAAAGTTAGGAACACTGTCTAGTTCTTATAACAAATGCTCTCATTGATGATTTACAAATAATCAAACTATTCAGTGTACATATGTAAATATAACTATTTGTAAATAAAAATGTTCCAGTGTGGAAGCATATGCTGGTATGATTGTTCAGAAAAATATATAACTATAAATGTAGTTAAAAAATGTTCAACAGTAGCTGCAGATTATTAAATCAGGTATATAAATACAAAATAATGCTCTAAGATTAAAATAGTAGCATGCTGACTTTTTAGCAATCCAAGTGTGAGTATGTAGAGAAATATTGCAGTATAATATTCGGGAATCCAACTGCCTAAGTAGCACTGTGCCAATATATGTTCACCATTCAAATAACATGTCCCATTGTATTTTTGCAAGTAATAAGTTCAAATAACTATTAACTACACCCTTAGCAATAAAATTCACCCCCGGATTTACGAAGCCCGATATAGCGTGCAGAAATAGTTTAAGAGCTATTTTTGGCAATATGGCCGACATGCGATCCAGAAACGAGCTCCCGGGATGTGCACATGAGCTCTTAGGCTAATCCTGCATGGACTGAGCCTCTGTATGCAAATTACCCTCATTTGCAGGTGAAAACCATGCAAATGAGGGTAATTTCTGATCCAGGAAGCAGGCAGCTGTCAGTGCAGGACGAGTGCAGTCTGCAGAAATGTACTCGGTTAGTAACCGAGTACGTTTCTGCAAACTACAAAACGGAGCTATGACAGCACCAAGTAAAGGCTGCATATCATTGATGAAGCATGCCAATGTCCAAGTAGAAGGCCATTGGCATTGCAAAATGTGTAAAAAATAAAAAAAAAAAAACTTTTATTTTTTGTCGCCGATCTTGCCTGTTTAAGCATAGAGCAGCGGCGCGCAAATGGGATAGGGGGGAAATAATAAAACAAACCTAAAATAAGCAGTCTAACTAAAAGCAGTATTCAGCCATGCAAGTCAATGGCAGGCGTAAGACAACCTGGCCAGTGATTAATGGTTGCTAAGGGGGGATGCTCAGTGTGGGACATGTAACTATGCATTAGCAGGCAATCCTATGCAAATGAGAGGAAGGATAGTGAATCCCAGATTTCTCCAGGGTGTGAGGCAGGTCCCAGGAGTAGATATAGCTGAGTGCAAGGCTAGGAGATAGTTGACATCATGGGTGTGTGTGTCAGGAAAACTGTAAGTGGACTGGAGCCTTGTGGCTTGGGACTGCTCCTAGCACAGCTAAGCTAGAAGTGAGTCCAAGCTGTCTAGCACTCCTGACAAAGTGTAAGCGGGTGTGTGCGCTGCGCACCAGGTTTCACAGGAAGACGAAGGAAGTTAAACCAGGAAATAGCAGCTCTGTGCACATTTGAGTACTCTGTTTGCGCGGTGTGCACACAAGCTCAAACAGGGAGGCAATGGGAAGGGAAAACAGCAGTAGGAAGGCAATCAAGGAGAACTAGCTAAGCTGACAGCCAGATGAAATGTATCAGACAGGGCCAATCACACAGGCAGCAGCCCAGCCCAGCCCTGTGGACCACTATAAACTATGCAAACACCTTTCCCCCTTGTTATTCCCAATAACTCTGCACCACCGGTGTATACAAATGGGGAAATATTAGAAAATGAAAGCAAGAGAAATAATGTTAGGGGCTGCTTTTGCTAACATAAACCAGCATGTGCAAGAGGCTGAGGGTGGTGAGGATGTGAATGGTGCTGAGCAACCCACAGTGAGAAGACGGAGAAGAGTGTACAGACCCAGGATAACCTACCAAGGGCTACATGAGCTGGAGATAGTGGAGTGCTATAGGGTAGACAGGGACCTCCTACAGCAGACTGTTGAGCTGTGCCAGCCACGCCTCACACACAGAACTAACAGAGGGGAACCCATCCCACTGGATACCATGGTATGTGTAGGCCTATGTATACTAGCTACAGGTACCTATCAAAGGCCAACTGGGGATATGATGGGGATGTCACAGGCATCAGCATCCAGGGTACTCCACCAGTCATTGGATGCCATGTCAGCACATGTCTGTGAGCACGTATACCTCCCCATCACCCTTGAGGCATTGGCCAGCAATATGCATCTTTTCCACCAAATAGCAGAATACCCCATGGTAGTGGTTGCAATAGACTGCATGCACACATGCATCAAAGCACCACCCGGTGAGCGAGATAGGGTCTTACATCAACCGTAAGGGCTTCCCCTCCATCAACTGCCAGGTCATGTGCAATGCCCAGGGCATAATAATGAATGTGTGTGCTGGCTACCCTGGAAGTTACCACAATTCCCTCATCTGGCATCTGACGCAGCTGTACCACAGATTTTCCAATGGGGACATCCCACATGGTCACCTAGTGGGGGATGCTGGATACGCACTGGAGCCGTGGCTGATGACACCCATCAGAAATGCACACACACCCGAACAAGAACTCCATAATGAGGCACACACACAAACACGAATCATAATAGAGCATGTGTTTGGGATGCTGATGTCATGGTTCCAGTGTCTATACACATCTGGTGGAGCCTTGCAGTACTCACCAACTACATGTACCCAAATTGTCCTGGTATGTGCCATGCTACACAATATGATCCTGCGGAAACAGCTGCAGCAAGAACAGTATGGGGCAGGGCCACACAACCCCCCCACCATTGCCAAGGCCTGCACAGGCACAGAGTGACTCAGAGGAGGAACATCCTGAGTCTGCCCCAGTAGACAGAAGGAGGCATGTCCAGTATGACCTGGCCCTGACAAAGAGGCAAGGTATAGCACATGCACTGACACAGTAGGGACCCAGGGAATGTCACCTCTCTCCGACTCGCACATACAGTAAAAGGGATGCCAAACACTACCTGTGCTCAACCATGTATAGGGAGTTAGGGAGTGTACTCTGTGCATCCGACATAGGCAGCTCTGCAGCACCACCCTCAATACTGGGACACCCACAAGGTAAGTAACTCACACATGCCAGTTGGGGAGGCACATACACAACAACTGTTACAGTCAGCAGGATAGGTGTAGACAAACACAAACAAATGCTGCACTATGGCCTTGGAATGAGCCCTGTGTGTAACCCCCCCCCCCCAGGCCTACACAGACAGACTACAGTAGGCCAGGCAGTTGGATGGAAGATGTGAAGGCTAGGAAGTCTGAAACCACTATGTAGGCCATGAAAGCCAGGACCTATAGTACACTGGTATGTCTCTAGCCAGCACGATAGGCAAGACAACAGACTGAAATGGAGTACCCGACATACCAGTACAGTCCTAGCAATTGTGTAGAAGTGTCAGGTGTGCCCTCCCATCCTACGTACACTAATAGTAACAGACAGTTGTGCTCCCCTACTCCTGTGTAGAAATGTAGAAACAGTCAGGTGTCCCCCCCGCTATGCATAAATGTAGCATCAGTACAAGCCAAATGACCGATGGATACCCTGCAGACACAGAATGCTACCTGTTGGTGTACAACACAAAGGTCAGCACCGCAGTACAAACAACCTGGACATGCTGCATACATGCAATACAGATGGCTATACTGGGCATGCTCACACACTTAGAGGAATGAAGGCAATGTCAGTCAACAACATACTGAAATGTTATACTGGGCATGCCCACACACTTAAACACATAAAGGCCATGTCTGCAAACACCAGTGGACCAAACATATCTGGCCATTGCAGTTCTTAGTGTAGACACATGTCAGTATGCACCACTCCTGTCTTGCACACACAGTGGATAGAAATACAGACATATATGTAAGGACACCACACTATAATAAGCCAAAGGTAGATGGACATAGATGTGTGAAAGAGGGTCACCATAACAAGGACCCATCTGGGACTGTCCCACCCAGCACACAGCCAAAGGCCCAAAACTACATGAGGTGCAGATGCACTCACTGCAGATACTAGCCATCCGCATCTGTCAGCATAACAGACTATGTGGTGCTCTTGCCAGCTATGCAACATGACTGTACAAGGAAGTAGTCATCTAGTAGCTGTATACACGTACCTGTGACATATTACCCCGTGTGTGCCCGCATGTGGCATGTCAACCCCTACATGAATGAGTTATGGCCCATGCACACACCGCCCACCCATAGTAGTAGTATGACAAGCCTGCTGAGGTCATCCATTTTGAAATTCACCTTTGTGAGAGCTGTAGCTCAGGAATCACCATGGCATGTCCCATAACTGCATAGTGCTGTAGTGATAAACCAGTTAGGTACTAGTCCAAACCCCACACTTGGCAACTGTGTGAGTGTGTTTGTCTCTGACTGTGTAGAGAGCAATGCTTTTTAGGATACTCAAGCCCCATACAATTCATATACTGAACTTTGGCAAGGACACTGATGTTACTCACCTAGGAATACACCTCTGGGAAAGTCAGAGCCTAGTAATCTCCGTAGCACATCCTGTAACTGCATACTGCTGTAGTGTGATAAAGTAGTTAGATAGGTATTCTAACCCCATACCTGGCAACTGTGTGTGAATCTGTGTGTATCTGACTCGGTAGAGTGATGCTTTTTAGGCTACTCACACCCCGTACAGTTCATATACTCAACTGTGGCAGGGCTGCTGATGTCACTCACCTAGAAATACACCTCTGGGAAAGTAAGACCCCAGTAATCGCTGTAGCATGTCTTGTAACTGCGTACTGCTGTAGTGTGATAAAGTAGTCAGGTAGGTGTTCTAACCCCAGACCTGGCTAGTGTGTGAATCTGTGTGTGTGTGTCTGACTGAGTAGAGAGCAATGCTTTTTAGGCTACTCACACTCTGTACAATACAAATACTCACATTTGGCAGGCCTGCTGATGTCACTCATCTAGAAATACACCTCTTGGAATTTCACCCTGAGTGATCTCCATAGTGTGTCCTGTAACTCTATACCACTGTAGTGTGATAACATGGGTCGGTAGGTGTTCAAACCCCAGACCTGGCAACTGTGTGTGAATCTGACTGAGTAGAAAGCAATGCTTTTTAGGCTACTATCTGGCTGAGTAGAGAGCAATGCTTTTTAGGCTACTCACACTCTGTACAGTAAATATACTCAACTTTGGCAGGGCTGCTGAAGTCACTCACCTAGAAATACACCTCTGGGAAAGTTATGACCCAATAATCTCCATGGCGTGTCCTGTAACTGAGTTTTGCTGTAGTGTGACAAAGTAGGTAGGTGTTCTAACCCCAAACCTGACAACTGTGTGTGTGTGTGTTTTAGTGTGTGTCTGACTGTGTAGAGAGCAATGCCTTTTAGGCTAAACACACTCCATACAATTCATATACCCAACCTTGGCAAGGCTGCTGATGTCACTCACCTAGACATACACCTCTGGGAAGAGTGTAGCCCAGTAATCTCAATAGCCCAACCTGTGACTGCATACTGCTGTAGTGTGATTTAGAACAGTGATAGGGTTCCATCCCCACCCATGGCAGTCCTGGGTGTTTTGTGTGTGTTTCAATGTGTGTGTATGGAGCAATGCATTATTCTACTCATTCGCACTATATTTCAAATGCCCTACTGTGGCACTCCTGCTGATGTCATCCATTGTAAAATACAACTTTGGGGAAACAGTTCTTCTGTGGTGCGTCCTATAACAGCCCCATGCTGTAGTGTAATATAGACCTCAGTCAGGGGTTCTATACCCACACATGTCAGTTGTGGATGTTTTGTGTGTGTCTCACTGCCTGTGTAGGGAGTAATTCATTTTAGGCTAGTCACTTGCTGTACAGTCGAAATGCCCTACTTTGGTAACCCTGCTGATGTCATACATTGTGAAATACACCTTTGGAGAAGAGGTACTCCAGTAATGTCCGTGGTGTGTACTATAACTGCATAGTGATGTAGCATGATAAACTAGTTAGGAAGGGGTTCTACTCCCAGACATGACAGGTGTGTGTGTGTGTGTGTGTGTGTGTGTGTGTGTGTGTGTGTGTGTGTGTGTGTGTGTGTGTGTGTGTGTGTGTGTGTGTGTGTGTGTGTGTAACATGTATCCTATGTAGAGGTGGTGGTGAGTGTGTGGCCAGTGTGGAGGGGGTTTTGCTCAGTTATTTATGGTGGCCCTACTATATATCACCATGTCAACCATACAGGGATACCAGATGTAAATTAGCTGAGAGGCAGGTGTGCAAAGCCATACCCAGACATGTGACATCAAGGCCAGCCAATCACAGTTAGCAACACCACTATTACCCAGAGCGCACACACATGCCTAGGCAACAGCCAATATCTGGGTAGTATACTGCATATTGGCCACTGGTAGTAACTCTGCAGTGATAGCAGTGGGCTACAGAGGGCATGTCACCCTGGCCATCTGTCCAATATGCATGTACATGCAGACAGTGCACCTCCACCATGTTCCCAAATGGACACCTACAGCACCCGTGGTGCCTTCATATGCAACTCCCAATGGACTACCATGCCTGATAACATGCCCTGTATGGACAGATGACACTGACATCAGGGAATGCTATTAGCATGCTATCATTGTAGGTGCAGGGTAAACCTGCTGCCCATTACCATTTCCTGCCACAGGTGGGCAAGACTGGCACATCCAATAATAATCTGTGTTCACAACATGGGCCAGACACCCCAGGTACAGTTCCACATGCCCCTGTACTTCCATGTGGGAGGTGTGCACATCCCAGACACCATCCATGTCATGGAGTAAGGAACATATACATGGCAAGTGATGCACAGCATTGGCCACACACAATAGTCATGCAGGTGACTGGATGGGGGATGCAATACCCACCTGTGGGGGCAGATGCAGAAACCACAGGCCTGAGGTACAATGCAGACCATCATCATGTGGCCTGATGCCAAGGTATACCCATCCCCTACCCTTGTACAGCCTGCTGGCACAGTTGATCACCACACACCCATGCAGACATGCACCCATGCATGTTAGGACTGGCACCCTGTGTGTCCATGTGTGTGTTGTATGGTGCATCTGACCACATCCACACTCACTACAACCCCCCAGGGCATACTGAAGCATGCTGTTTGGTGTCTGACACTTCATCATACTCTATGCTCATACAACCTCCATATGACCCATGTGGTGCATGTGATACCTGCACATCGATGTGTTGTGGCAATCACATTAGTGATGAGTTGCACTCCTGGCCCTGCCAAGTGTGTCAATGTGCATGCATCCCTGTGTGAGTGTGCCTGTGTTGACGCTGGCAGCTGTTATTGCAGACAGGAACGTGCATGTCACTTACTGTATATCTACAGTATCCCTGTTGCAGATGTCACTCATAATCACAAATATGCTCTGAGTGCTCCACAGCAGGTAACCCATGTGGCACAACCAATAACTGCATTGAACTGTGACAGCACTACATAGCTGGTGGTGTGATACCCTGTGCTAGTAGGTGTGTGATACAAACATGTGTCTATTTTACTCCACCACCCCTTCCTGACATGTATTTGCCTCTGCCTACCTCCCCCACTCCCTCTCCAGTTGATTTGGAGACCCACACCTGCTATGCTTAGGCAAAAGCATGTGTAATGTAAGTGATGCTCATGATCAGCCGATGGCCTCTGCACGAATTGCAGCCCTCCCCTAGCTGATTGTATGTGGAGGAGCCATGGTAACAGGCTCATAGCCAATTGCATGGAAACACACTTCAATACCTAGGAACAACATGGTGGTGTTGGCCCTTTACAGTCACTGTGAGCAGGAGCTCGATCTGTTGTTTGGCAAACAGCATCTCAGATGGCTTGGGGATTTACCTCTAACAATATACACTGTGGAAAGAGGGCAACAAACAGGAGGGGTATGTGCCTGACCTGACTACAGACTGTAAGTGCTGCTATACTGCATGTGGAGTACTGTTAGTTTAACAGTGTTTGTCTGGATATGCCTGTCGTACATGTCGCAATACCTGCCATGACAGTCCCATGCATATGAGGGGTCCCCATCCGCAGGGTCATCCACAGACTGGGCAGTGTTGTGCCTTTGGTTTCATGTGTCAGCTACAGTGCACCTATCTGTGGAATGCAGAAGGTAGTGTGAGGATAGCAAGCAGTAGATGGTGACAGCCGGGAGAGTTACCAACGTCACATCCCTCATGGGACATATGGTGCAACAAACCCTGTTACAACAGTATATGTATGAGGGTATAACAGTGACATGTCAGTACTGGCCCTGTGTTTGTGCTTCCAGCCACAACTCTGTCAACCTTTGTACATCTGTCATGCATTAGGGGGTGCATATATTGTGTACTCCATAGTCATTGACAGCATATCTGATAACAAGTCAGTGAGATATCAGATTGCTACACATGTTATGTATAGTAGGGGTTATAATTAAGGACATAGCCTGGCCATTATGTGGTTATGTATACAGTACTGAGGTATGTGTAAGTCTGGTAACTGTCGACAGTGTGTGTATAGTGAATATGTACCTTGGCCTGTGTAAAGACTGTTGTAGATGTCATTGTTCCAGGTCCTGTCCTATCTGATGTTACATGCTGCTCCACTGCATGTCACACTAACAGCTTACATGTTTGTAGGGGCTCATATGAGGATGGTGTAGGTCAGATAGTCCATATACTGTAATAGTACGCTAGCTTACCATATGTGGCTGTGGCTGTGTTCACATTGGTTGTGGTTATGCACTTTCACACAGGTGTCTGTTACTCTGTGATGTGACATGCCTGTAGAGCCTGCTATCTATTCAGGTACATGTGTATCCCCACATGGGAGATGTAGCCCAGTGTTGAGTCAGTCTGCCTGTAGCTAGCACTGTGCTTTGTTACATGCCTAGCACATGACTGTACTTATCCAGTGAGGTGACATGTCCAGATACTTGCCAGATGTACTTCTGCCGGGCCACCATGACAGTCATGTATGTCAGACAAAGCAGTGGGATGCTGTTCAGATGTATGTCACTAACTAGTAGGTAGTATGTGGCCATGGCACCTCTGTACCAGTGGTTATTATGTGTCTGGACAGACAGGGCTGTATGAATGTATAATCTATGGGGGCAAATGTACACCATTATTTACATGTGATACCCATCTACATGGCTGTTAACATCCACATTGACAGGTCTGGTCCACATGTCTTGCATGAAGGGGCTCTGTGTATACCCTTGGACTGACCAGCATGTGTCAGACTGTCCACATATATTGGGCGTATCACTCCACAGGGGCATTACTGTGCTAGCAGTGGTACTGTACTATGATGACCTTTGGATGTTTGTCAGTAGCCAATGGTGCACATGTCCACAGCAGATGTGGCCTCCCACACACACCATGTCTGTGAAGACACTCCCTATTACAGTAGCAATAGTCTACAAATATACCTGCAATACATACATGACATCCCCTTGCACTGAGAGGTTAGGACTATTGGGGCTGAGGTAGGGCTCCACCCCATGTGCAGGACATATGGCAAACATATATGTACATATTATTATACATATATCCATATAGATATGTACACATTTACATAACTTGCTTACTGTATGACAACAGTTGTACACATATGTATCTGTGTTCCAGGCTCTGTCCTCCACCTATATCCCTGGCTTAGCACAGGTGACATGCTGTGAGGGTTTGTTAAGTAGTGGGCTGTGTGTATGTCATGCTGTCATTCCTGACATCCCTCCACTGCTGTCGTGTCCCCCACACATACTGGGGGTTGGGGCCATATATGTGTGGGCTCCACCTACACAATACATGTGTGCCCTAATGTACTGCAGAGGCTAGTGTACATAACCATAGAATTTGCCCAGTAGTTGTGAGTGTAGGGGGGGTGCACCATGACTAACCTAGGCTGTAACAACATGTTTGGGTATCTGGGGTAAGCTGCCTTAAGGTATCTGGATGTACATTACCATACAGTCCACTGTGGGTAAATTTAGGCCTACTGCTGCCTGCCTTACAGACTGTTCTGTTTGTCTGTGTGATTGTGATGGTGTCAGTTATGTTTTGTTATGTAACAGATACATCCCATTGTGTCAACTGGGGTCTGTACCCCCTAGAGATTGTGTACAGAGTATAGATAAAGGCTGATGACCTATACATCTGCATTACATACTGTTGATTGTCTGGTATGCTGTGGGCCAGTCTGCCATTATATTGTACTACTAGAAGGCCTCGGCCTGGACAGCAACATGTGTCAACCTTACAAGACTACTGTTTCAGTATAACTGTTTCACAGTTGCATTACACTGTTCATATGGATGTCTGTGTAAACGGCTATATGACATGGCATATACAACTGTCATAGTACACAAATATAACTGTCACAATCATTTATGGGCACCTGTGTGTGGTGTTTGATATCTCTGTGGATATGTGTTTCAGGCTATGAATGTCATTCGTATGGGTGGCTCATACAGTCTCCAATTGGTAAGTGGTTACTGTAGGAATACTGGCTGCTCAAGTTTTGTGCACGTACTACATATGTATCGTACTGTACATATCTCTGTGTGTGTATGTGTACTTACATATATATCTATATATATATGTTTGTGTGTGTGTGTGTGTATATATATATATATATATATATATGTATATATATATATATATATATATATATATATATATATATATATATATATATATATATATATATATATATATATATATGTATGCCTGTATCTGCATATATCTGTCTGTGCATATGTATCCTAGAGATGGCCATGTTGTGTGTGGTCCTGGTTATGGGATCTGCAACACTTGTTACTGTATTACAGGGAGGATGTGCTTGGCTGGGGGGGGGAGTATACCTATTTGTACCAGACGTACGTTGTGTGGGGCCTCTCAATGTCATTAACGTTGCATGAGGACATATATGATTTTGTTATATCCCCACTGTTATCACCAGATGTCTGTCCATATACACCTATATATGTACATGTATATATCTGCTGACATATACATGACCTATTGTATATATTTACACATGTAGATGTAGGCATATATATCCATAGATGTAGGCATTTGCATGTGTATATATTCATTTATATTTATATATGTATATATACCTATAGATATAGATATAGATATATAATACATATATCTACATATATCAATATGTTGCACCTGTTTAGACATTAATATACTTACTCACACACATACATCTATATGTTGCAATACATTCCCTGTACTGCTGAATGACTGGGCTGGATGATATGTTTGTGGAGACATCACGGTTATGTACATGTGTCATGGTTTAGTGGGAAATAACTTTGTGTATGGTGTACAGTGTCCTGGGTATGAGCCTTGCGGAGGCGGTTTATTTTGTTGCTGGTCAGAACAATTCCGCCTACCCCCATGCTAACCTCTTTAAAAGGAATGGAAATAAGGGTTGCTAGGAAAGTGGTGAAAAAGGGGCACAAAGAGGGTAAGACAGTAGGGCACATAGCTAGGCATGTGCAGTAAGGGTGTAGGAAAGGTCCATAGCTGCCCATTTCTGCTACAGCAACAGCTGTGCATAAACACTGCAGTTGGAGGTAGATGTGGACCCTCAAATCCCTGGGAGAGGGGTGAGGACAACATAAATGCATTGTGATGCCAATTAGACCATATTACATGTGTCCAGTGGACACATGTGCGGAGTGGACAGCCATGTATGGGGCGAGATTGTTTCGTGGGAACATATTGCCCTTCCATTATCTTTTCAGGTGGGAGTGGGAAGTTGCGGAGGTACTGTGGGTATATTTGGGGAGGGAGGATGGGAAGATTAGCAGACATGACACACAAGATGCATACAGGGGCAGTATATGACACACAGGGGGTTAACACCTTGATGGGGAGGGGTGCTGGAATATCAGAAGCCCACAAGCCTCCTAGTGGTGACAGTGGGATTGAAGATGTCCTTCAAGGATGCATCTGCAGCCATAACAAATGGGTTGTCCTGTCGTCAGGCAGCCCTTCGGTCGGCCGGATTCCAAAGTCTGGGTCCGGCTGATGTCGCACTTCACCCGACGTCATCTCTGCTGGTCTTCGGGTATAAAGGCACCAGCCGACGCCATTTTCCTCAGTCTTTCTTGCCGCGTGGCGCCGAAGCAGAAGCTGTTCGCAAGTGCGTCGGTCAGATCCAGAGATTACTACTACCGAATACTACTTGAAGACTTCTAAAGCTAAGTACCCGTGGACTCTTTCTTGCCTCAGCCGATGTCAGAAAAAGTAAATAACTGTTTAACTTGTGGGAAACAAATACCTCATAAAGATTTCCACTCTTACTGCCTACCTTGCTTAGGCCCAGACCACGTAGCAGCCTGTTTAGCCTGTGCTTTCAACCGACGAACGCTTAGGCGCCGGTCGGAGTTTGCTGAACAGTTTTTCGCTCAGATTTTGCACATTATGCCGGATCCTCCGACTACCCAAATTGTTAAAACGCAAAGAAAAGACCGACACTCGCGGTCCGGTTTCGCGAAACCACGGTTAAGCAAGCGAGTGTCGGTTTCGCAAACCGAAAAGGGTCAATCTTCAGCCGAATCCATGACTACTTCTGAGGCTCCTGCTACCTTAGTTGAATCGGCCTCTGAAGTTTTGCCTACTACTGTGGTTCCTAGTGAATTATCAGACACCATCCCTTTGGATGTCTCTACCCCAGCACGTGGTGCTGCTAGGCCTCCTGCAGCCATGTCTATTAAGGCCTTTGCCAGGGCTAAAGCAGCCAAAACTGTTAAATCAGTGCCTGCTAAGCCCCTCACACAGGCCCACTTCTAGTTCACAAATGTTTACTCTGGCAGAGGATTTAATATCCTTAATTAGGGGATCCCAATCTCACCCAGACAGGGCCTCTCAGCCTCCAGAAAAGAGACCTAGAGCAGAGCCCCCCGAGTCAGGGTCCTCTGATGGTTCTTGGATGACTCAGACATTACAGATCAGCCAGAGGCTCCTTTTCTACTTATGAAGATTCCGATGCTGAAGAATCCATTCCATCTGCCTCTCCACCAGAGGAATTTTCCTTTGGGGAAACCTTACATGCCATGAGAGAACAATTCCAATGGCAGGGACAAGATTTATCAGATTCAAGAAAAAGGCTTAGGACCTTTCTGCACTTACCACAACATAGGCCCTTAGCTATACCTCCAGTTCTGCCTGTTGTGGATGATGCATTTAATGATGTTTGCACTGCTCCTGATACTTTACCTCCAGCCCCTGCCAAACCAGATAGATTTTACAGGGTGCCAGACACTCATCACCACCTATACAAGGCCCCACTTGCAGATCCTGAGACTATATCCCAGGGGCCTAAGGCAGTAGCCTCGACCTCAGCAAAACCCTCTCCCTTCTGAAAGGGAATCCAGGTCCTTAGAGATGGGGAAAAAGTTTACACCTCTGCTACTCTCTCAGCTAGAGCTTTAAACTGTCAGTTTCATATGATCCAATACCAAGAGTTTATGCTTGATCAGTTAACTAAGAAGCTTTCCTCTGATGACTCCTTAGATAAGAAATATGTTTTAGAAATGGTGAATAATATTCAGCAGGTTAGTAACCATTCCTTAAAATGTGGCTATGATGCACTGGAGGCTTCATTTAGATCACCCATGACTGGCACAGTGATAAGAAGGCATGCATGGTTGAAAGAACAGGTCTTGCCGGATCATGTTAAAGCAAAGTTGTTAGATGCTCCTATGGATAAGGCCAGTCTATTTGGTACCCCTGCTCAGCAAGTAATGAAGAAAATGGAAGAGAAGGCAAAATCTGTACAAACAGTTAAGGATTTCTTACAGGTTCAGCCCCCAAGGTTTAGCAGGAACTGGCCTGCCAAAAATTGGTCCTTTCCAGACTCCTCAAAATCTCAAAGAGGCAGGAATAGACGCTCTAGAGGCAGAAATCAATCCAGAGGAGGTGCCTACAGAGGACGCCAGTGGCAAGGCAATAACCAGCAAGGCACAGACACAACCACTGCCACTGCAACAGGACAATCACAGTGACTTGGCTCTGACACCTACCAGGGAGCAAATAGCAGCACCTTTAGGTGGAAAGTTAGCCTTATTTTCGAAAAATTGGCACTATATCACAAAAGACAAGTGGATTTTGCAAACCATACACCAAGGCTACAGGTTCCACTTCCACACCTTACCAGTAAAAAGAGGAATGCCAAACCTACCTCCAAATCAAAAAACAGAAGCTCTAAAGCAGATAGCTCAATTAACAAAGATGAGAGCTGTGGAAAGAGTACCAATAACAGAACAGGGCAAAGGATTCTACTCCAGACTCTTCCTAGTACCAAGAAAAGAGAAAAGTTGGAGACCTATTCTCGACCTGTCCGTCTTAAACCCATTCATCATTGTCCCAAAATTCAAAATGCTGACCCTACAGCAACTTCTTCCCATGCTGGGCAAGGAGTGTTGGCTGGTAACTCTAGATCTCAAGGAGGCATACCTGCACGTCCCCATACGACCAAATTGCAGAAGATACCTCAGATTTCTTGCAGGATCAGAGCATTATCAATTCTCAGCATTGCCCTTTGGCTTATCTACTGCCCAGAGTATTCACAAAATGCCTGGCATCAGTAATCGCTCATTGCAGGCTACAGGAATCCAAATTTATCCATACCTGGACGACTGCCTGTTACAAGCGGACAACAAAAGCAAGCTGACAACAGATTTACAAAGAGTCATTTGCTTACTACAAGCCCTGGGATACACAGTCAGTTTAAAAAAGTCAAGACTGATACCATCCCAGACAAGAACATTCTTGGGTGCGGAACTGGACACAGTAAAACAAATGGCATTCCTAACTGCAGAAAAACAAGAACAACTCCCTCTTTACTTCTTGGCATTAACAAAGCAGAACAAACTAACAGCAAGAAAAGTACTGCAGGCCTTGGGCTTCATGGCATCATGCATAATCCTGGTACCCCATGCCAGACTGCATATGAGAAAGCTACAGTGGTACCTAAAGAATTTATGGTCTCAACACAGGCACAGCTTAGAAACCGAAATTCCATTAATCCCATGCCTGAAACAAGAGTTCCTATGGTGGGCTCAAGCATGCCAGTCAAACCCAGGCTTGCCATTCCACAACTTTCAAGCAAGCCAAACCATCACAGACGCCTCAGACCTAGGCTGGGGGCGCACATGTTGGACAAATGCATACAAGGATTGTGGACTCCAGACCAGCTGCACCTGCACATAAACCAAAAAGAAATGCTGGCAGTAAAACTAGCAATCCAGAAATTCAGACCATTCCTCAAAGAAGGCCATTTAATGATAAGGACAGACAACACCACAGTCATGTGGTACATCAACAAACAGGGAGGCACTCATTCATACCCCCTATGCAGGATGACTCTGTACCTTTGGAATATGGCTCTGAGCTACAACATCCAGTTACAGGCAATATTTGTGCGAAAAGAAAACACCCTAGCAGACATGTTAAGCAGAACCACCCCGGATGCTCACGAATGGATGCTACACCCGGACATCTTCAAGGCCATCACAAAGAAATGGGGAATGCCACAAATAGACCTATTCGCATCCCCACTCAATCACCAGCTCAAAAATTCTGCACAAGGACATACCACCCACTTGCATGGAAGGTGGACTCTCTATCCTTCAGTTGGAAAGGCCTGACAGCATATGCATTTCCACCTCTTCCTTTGATGCACAAGGTACTACTGAAAATCAAAGAAGAACGTCCAAGGATAATTCTGATAGCTCCGAAATGGCCAAGACAACACTGGTATCCATTGCTGAGGAGCATGTCTCAGGGGAGAATGTGGTCAATACCCCTGATGTCTTTGATGTTAACTCAGAACAACTACAACATCATGCACCCAAACCTAAAAACCTTGCAACTGACTGCCTGGAACATCACATAACAGCAACTAACCCAGACTTATCCCAAAGGGTTAAAGACATTATCCTTGAAGCCCGGAGACCTTCAACAAGAAGGAACTATGCAGGAAAATGGAAAAGATTTGTCATTTGGAGTACTGAAAGAGGAAAAGATGTGTCGAACATAGATATTGCTAACATCCTGGAGTACTTGGCAGACCTTCTACATACAGGCCTGTCCTATTCCTCCATCAAGATACATGCATCAGCTATTTCAGCAGAATACAGCTTCGATCCACCTGTCTTTTCGCATCCTCTTCTCAGGCAGTTCCTCAGAGGGATCAAGAATGTAAAACCTTCTAGGAAACCACCATTACCAGCATGGGACTTGAACTTTGTGCTAGAAAAATTGACACTCCCTCCATTTGAACCAGCAGCAACAGCAGATCTTCAACACCTATCATGGAAAACTGCTTTCCTACTGGCAATTACTTCAGCAAGGAGGGTTTCAGAACTACAGGCCTTAATGGCAGTACAACCCTTCCTAATCTTCCATCAAGATAGAGTGTCCATGAGAACTAATCCTACATTTATGCCTAAGGTGGTATCCAGAGTGTCTTTAAACCAGGCAATCCACCTACCTACCTTCTTTCCCAATCCACAGAACAGGGGAAAGACTGCTGCATACCTTGGATGTACATAGACAGTTACGCTACTACCTGGACAGAACCAAAGGTAACAGAAAAACTGACCAGCTTTTAGTAGCCTATGCAACAGGAAGGGAAGGAAAAGCAATTTCAAACAGACAATCTCCAAATGGATAGGAAATTGCATAAGATTCTGTTACTCCTACCATGGAAAACCAATTCCACAGAACATAAGACCTCATTCTACAAGGGCTACAGCCACTACCACAGCTTTCTACGAGGAGTGGCAACCAAGGACATTATTGAGGCGGCTACTTGGACCTCCGTGCATACATTTGCCAAGCATTATAATTTACCTCTATACTCTAGATCCCGAGCAGGGTTTGCCACTGCTGTATTGCAAGGGATCCTAACTACACCATAATTGTTCTTCGTCCTCCCCTAGTTTGGCTATGGTATTCTACCCATTTGTTATGACTGCAGATGCATCCTTGAAGGACATAGTACAGTTTTGTACCTACCATAAATGTAGATGTCCGAACAGGATAGCATCTGCAGTCAGGATTACACCCTCCTTCCCCTCTGTGGTACTCCTAGGGTATTTACCCTCCTAATAGCTAGCTGGGGAGTCTTTATGGTGTATTTGTTTGTATATATGTACATACATGCTTATTTTTGTGTTTGCCTTCTACTATTTTGGAAACATTGGCATTTATCCAAAATTTAGCTTTCAAGTGGGCAACTGGCATCTGGGGCAAGAAACACTGAGGAAAATGGCGTCGGCTGATGCCTTTATACCCCCAGACCAGCAGAGATGACCGGTGAAGTGCGACATCAGCCGAAGCCGGACCCAGACTTTGGAATCCGGCCGACCGAAGGGCTGCCTGACGACAGGACAACCCATTTGTTATGACTGCAGATGCTATCCTGTTCGGACATCTACATTTATGGTAGGTACAAAACTGTACTTTACCACCTGTGGGCGGTCACCATGGTGTCACCACAGTGCCATACTCTTGTGAAATATGACTGCAGACCATCCTCCTGCTGACACGTGTACACCTGCAAAACAAATGGATAATATTATGGAGATAACAATCACTGTTACTGACAGCTGAAATGCATCATAGCTGCATGGCTACACTACCTGACATGTATGCATTACACATTACCCCTGACAACATCTCACACTGAAGTGCATTACAGTACCCTATAACAGTCACTGTGTGCATCAGAACCATGTTATCCTGTCCCTGCATCGATGTTATGGATGACAGGGAAGTGGCACAAGTATCATCATATGCACAGGGTGTGTTGCTGGTTTCCCATATGCCGAGGGTGGTCCATACATGTGTCACCGTGAGTGTGGGTGAGGGGTTTTATTCAATGTTGGGGGCATGGTGATGTGGTGTGTGTATGTATGGGGTCACCCTAGGTGTG
The DNA here is from genome assembly GCF_019279795.1 of Protopterus annectens. Taxonomy (NCBI): domain Eukaryota; kingdom Metazoa; phylum Chordata; order Ceratodontiformes; family Protopteridae; genus Protopterus; species Protopterus annectens. The sequence goes on from NC_056737.1 coordinate 1,573,803,108, forward strand.
GTTGCTTAGTGTGTGGGTATGCATGCACACAGTTCTGCCATGTGGCCACCCTATAGAGCTGTTGTTGGACAGCAGTAGGCGATACCTGGCAGGTAGTGCAGTTCAGTGCCTCTGGCCACGGACACACTGACTGTGCCTGCCAGGGGTTCCACGGGCACATGCAGGTACAGACCTTAAGGTGCTACTTTCCCCTGATGATGACAGGTGTCCGCTGGAACCATGTCCCACCTGGGATTAGCCAGGGCCACGTGCACAAGGCCTGCTGCAGTGTGGTGTGGACAGCACCCCAACTGGTGTGCTGGGGCTGGTACTGCCACTACGGGAGAGTCTTAGCGGCGTGGCACATCCATGTTCACCACCAGCTGCCGGTGTTTCTAGCCTATGTCTACATGGACGTCACACCACTCCCACCACACGTTCAAGCACGGACATTCCACGGTCGAGGAGGCCCACCATTTCACCCCACCATCTATCCATGACCTCGGTATGTTCATGGAGGGCAGCAGCAATGTTATGGAGGTTGCCACTTACAGATTAGAAAGCAGCCCTCTGCAGCCTCAAGCCCTGTCTGGTGTGCAGGTCCATACATGCCTGTGCCTCCATTACAGCCTGAAACATGCTCCTGGTGGTACCAGTTGTGGCACCTCTGCCAGGGGCATGATGATCAGTGGCCCTCCCATGAGCACCACGGTACATCTGCCGATGTGGTGGCCTGCCGGACATCTGGCTATGCCAACTGTGACCTGACACAGTTGGCATGGACACCACACCTTCCTGGTCACTGGCAACAACCACCAACTGTTCCTCTGCTATGGCCACATGTGATGGGGTTTGTAGGGGCACTGCAACTGTATGCAGGCATGGTGTAGCTAGGAGGGTGATGACACATGTAGGCACAGTGTTGGCCTCTGACAATCGCACCTGTGTCTCACCAGTACCATCATTATCATCATTGGTGTCTGTATAGACACCTACCTCAGTTTGCATGTAGGAGGGAACCTGACCCACCTCGCTACCTGTGGGGGGAAACAAATACACATGTTAAGACCTGTACAGCATTGCATAACAGTATGCACTCACACACACACACACACACACACACACACACGTACACCCACAAACACTGACAGTCCACCTTATTACCCCCCTTACCCTGGGTTTACAGACAATCCCGCATTCAGTTACAGATGCTCTCCATCCTGTATGGTACTTGCTAACATACACTCATTCATGCTACCCATTAACATATCAGACCTCTCCATGCCTACACGTGTGATCACAACACATGACCTGTTACTTCATCATCTCCCTGACTTTGGTGGAGTAGGTAATACATGGCCTCACTCCTGTCATCCAGTAATACCCTGTGTATGTCCAGTCATGGTGTACATGGCCCCTAAATGGTTTGGGCTGCTACATTCACTACATATGTCATACACTGGAGCCCCATACTACAGTCTTGATCAGTCCATGCCCCATCTTCAGCACAATCAACCCATCATGCAGACAACAGTGATACCTGGATACACTCACTGATGTGGTCTGGTAATTCCCCATTGTATTAGTAGTTCTGCATACATGGGTAGCTGGTTATCCATCTGCTGCTAGCATTATGATGTGTATACCTGGTATGTACTTTCCCTCCCATTGCAGGTTCTGCACTACAGACCTTGTTATGCTATCAGCTGTTCTGTGTTCACATATCGGACAGGCTGTTCTGGTGTCTCATGTGTCACTACATCTACAGCACAATCCCAAGGAGAAGTACTGTCATGTGATCAACCCCACTATCACCTGTGCATACATGGACACCCGCACAAACAGACACACATGTACACACACATCAGACATGCATCAACCACACTCCACCAGATTGCACTTACACACACAATCAACACCCCCCACACACACACACACACACCTACATGTGGGGTTACACATCTTTTGTACACACAGTCCTCCCATTACCCTTCTGTCAGCATGCATTACATCTGGTGCTCAACAGCATGCAGTGCAACCAAAGTGACCTCATCACAGCTGCAGTATACATGCGTGTGATGCATGGGCTGTGTTAGTAGGTGATGGCCCTTCACCTTGTCAACACTGCACCCATATATGAAGTGTTACTGTCGACCTGTTCTGCAACCTGCCTTGTACTGTGCACCATACCGCACAGGTGTAAAAACCATTGCTGCTTATGTAGTACTGTGTCTGTTATGTCAGCTCCAGTGCTCACAGCCCCTGTGTGTTACAGCACCTCATACCTGGGATGATATGTGAATGGGTATATTTTGTGAATGCTTGATGTCTGTTTTACAGATCACAACATCAGCAGTGCATGTATGATCAGTACAGGACTATTACACTGACACCCACCATACCTTACCATGGCTGTGGGAGGTACCCTACACATGTCCCAGAATTCTGCATGGTTGCAAGGTCTACTCATGTGCACATTCCCTGGAGTGCACACACTGCTGTCACTATTGCTCTGGGGTCAGGGTTACGTCTGTCACAGTTACATAACCTGATTATGTGCAGTTACAGCCATGAGGGTGGTGTTTCACACATGTTCCTACTGTAGGCAATGTCTCCTGCCATACTTCCCATCCCTGTGGACACATTGCACAATGACAGGATGTTAGGTATCTTGCATGTGTCTCTTGTACCCTTCCAGTACCCCAGCATGGTCACTACTGTGATGCAGTGCATTTCACAACAACAAAACTTGAACATGTACAGCATGCAGTATGAGTAGGTGTGTTAGATGTGTGCATGAATTATCCCATAGCCATTACATGCACAGTGTCTTGTCATGCATGAACATGAACCATACTCACCGGCTATGGGCTGCTGCTTTGGTGGTATCCTGGAGGAACTTACATAATAGTGTGAGAATGTTGTTGTCAGTGGCCACAGCTGTGGCATTCATAAAGGGTGAGTGCAGCATTACGGTACATCTACAGTAGGGGTCCACAATACTACAGCTTATGCACGTATGTTTATTACTACTACACAGCAACAGACTATGTACATGACATCTCAGATTTGCATGATGTACCTGTACAGATGCAGATGCATACACGCGAGTGGTGTACTGATATGCCCTGGGGCTTACCTGCACACTCCTCAGGCAGTGTGTCGGTGGCACCCACCTCCACAGTGCGCCCTGCCAGTTGTTGGTGCTACACTTGGGCAGGTGCCACAAGGCTCCTGAGTAGCTCCTCCACATGGGTGAGGGGTGGATGGATGGCTTGTCCCCCCCCCTGTTGTGAGGTGATCTCCCCATACAGCAGCAGCACGCTGACATACATGGCGAAGCAGGTCGCTGCAATGATGCCGGACCTGCTCATAGCTGCGGTTATGCAGTCCGACATCATTGACCCTGTGGACTAGTTCATTCCACAGGGTGGTCCTCTCCTGCTGGTCTTGGGGTGTCCGTCTGAACAGCTGGTCATAGTGCTGCACCAAATGTGATACTATCACCTCGGTCTCTGCAGCACTGTAGGCTGGAAGACGGATATGGGGCATCCTCCCTGGAAGACATAAAGATGGAAACAGGTCGGTGCAGCCATACAGCAGGGTTACCATAGTTCTTACTACACATCTGTGTCTCCCCCCACCATATCAGCTACAACAAAACGTTCATAGAATGCAGTTGGTATATCGGCTGCTTACCTACCATTGGGACATATGTTGTATTGTACCAAGCTTTGTGCTATGTGTTTGTGTCATGCTCTGTGCTATGTGTTTGTAGCCATGCTCCCTGTCAGGACACTAACTCTGCTGGCCTGTTACAGACTATTTCACCTGCATGCCATTGTCAGTACCACTATATATATATATATATATATATATATATATATATATATATATATATATATATATCTATAGATATATATATATATATATAGATATATATATATATATATATATGTGTGTGTGTGTGTGTGTAGATATATCTTGTGGGTGTTTATTTACCTACATCTATATGATTGTCTGTATATCTGTAGACATACCTGTCTAATTATATATCACACAGATAATTATCTCTGTCGGGTGCATACATACATCTGGTCCACATTCTGTAACTGTCTTTCATTCACAGCTGTACTGTTCTGCCTTACTGCAACACAGCCAGGTGTCACATATGAACACAGACTAACATTAGGGTGGTATATGTGGTGAGAGATTGATGGTAAGCCTGTTATACACCTATGGCATTTGTGCATGCTGCATTAGACATTAACATGACTATCCTGTGTATGGTGTGCTCTGACACCCATGCGTCTATCGTGATGGCAGTACTTGCACTACCAGCTATTGCCCACACTAACATACCAAACACACATATTATGGCTTAATTCTTTGTCATTCCTTGCTGATCTGAAACAGTTGGTGGGTATGTCCCACTGCCTACAGGCACAGACAGTATTGTCCAGAGCAGTTGTTCAGCAGAACTTCATTACAGGGACAACTACAGATGGCTAATATCAACAATCCACATCATATTTCCTATTATTCTATACCACATACTACTTTCAATTACATACCTATATGTTTTACTTACCTGTCATTTTTTTTCCTGACAGCTGTGACTGTCTGTTGTTTACAGTTTACGTTTTATACTTCTTTTCACTGTGTGTGTTTCTCTGTCTCTGTCTCGCTCTCTCTCTCTCTCTCTCTCTCTCTCCACCAGAGTGATTGAACTGGTTTGAATGGATTGCAGCATGGCTTTTGTAAGTGATGCACATGATCAGGTGATGGGCTCTGCACCAGTCAGTGTGCAACAGTTGCTAACTCCATGCAGCCTGCTGTGTAGTACTTCAGATAACCACTGTCATGGCAACCCAGTACTATAAAATACTGACTCATGTGGCCGTAGTCCCTTAACCTTTCCAGTATGGAGGACAACCTTTCTGTATGTGGGCAGCAGTGTTATAGACAGCAGTTTGCAATACCTCTTACAGCAGGAATTGCAGACATCAATTACACATTCATATGGGGTCCCAGACCTACAGACAGAGTGAGTAGTGTTCATATGTGCATTGTTTGTGTGTACATAGTTGTTTAGGATGGAATGCAGTCTGTCTGCATTGCTCTCAACTGTGGGCCTATCCACATGATGGCCAGTGGATTGTGTGGTTGGTTTGGTCTGTGCACTACACATGTCTTGCCCTACATATATCACTGGCAGTCTGTCAATACATAGCTACATCCATTTGTGTTTCTGATGTTGTATTCCTGCATAAGGGTATGTTGCAACAAATCCTGTAACACCAGCAATATCCAGGATGTGTATCAGCAAATTTGCAAGTATGGCCCTGTGTGCCATCCTCTGGCCTCCACATATATGGCAGGCTTTGTCCTGCTGTGATACAGTTAGGGGTTGTTGGGTAATGGCCTATCATTATTTACTGCTAGCATTCCTGCTACCATCCCAGCCATATTGTGGACTCCCACAAAATATATTGGTCAGGGTCCATACATGTGACCAATACATTGACATTACCACAACTATTACATTCCCCCCTAGGGCTTGACTACAAAGTGTAATTGGAGGCTGTTGGGAATACATTAAGTAATTGTTGATTGTTACTTATCTTGAAGGAAAATCCTTTGTCTACTGTTGCACTGACTGAAGGCCTTGGCCTGGACAGCATAGTATGTTATATACCCACGTTGCTTGCATCTACTATTTTGTGTGGGCCTTGCATTCATCACTGATTGCATATGTCAGACTACATGTGCTGTAAGTAATGGCATATATTATTGTATAGTACACAAATAAAGGTTGTCTGTATATGCATACCTGTGTGTCGTGTCGTGTCATGTCCTTTGAACTGTGAGTGGGTATATGTTTGATGTACGTTTTCTCATTTGTGGGACAGGTTGCCACACTGCACATTTCACAGATACCAGTTACAGGACTTGTGGCTGAGGGATATACTTTGCACCCAGTACTTCCACACTACTCCTACATATGTATGGCTACTAATACCTACTGTCTGTGTATATGTGTATGTACCTATAGATATATATATATATATATATATATATATATATATATATATATATATATATATATCATATATCTATATCTGTATCTATATATATATATATATATATATATATATATATATATATAGACATATATTTGTATATACCTGAACATATTTGTCAATCTAGACATGTGTATGCATATCTGAACCATCGTGATGTGCACCCCTTCCACATTGTACATCCCTACATTAGAATGACATTTCCTCATGTTATGTTACAGATATCACCCTGACATGTACAGGTGAATTGGCTTACTGTGAAAACATTGTGGCTGTGTCATGGAGGGTCCTGTAGCCAAATCATACATGTGCCGGGGTATTGGATTGCACAGCATATCCATTAGGGCTGTGGGGGCTGGGTAACGGACCACTAATTACCAGGTATCCCTCATTTGAGCCCCCCCATTAACAGTGCATATGGGCTGTTATGTTATAGTGAGTGGTACAGGTGTTTGTTCCCATGTAGTAATGCTATACACAGTTCTATCTGTATCTATATTTATATACATCTATATATATCTTTATATGTACATATGTATAAATATATATATATATATATATATATATATATATATATATATATATATATATATATATCTATATATATATAATAAAACTAAAACCGCACAAGTAAGAAGAGACTTATTTGTAATATAAAAAAACTTCTTGAAAAATAATTAAACACCATTAACACTGAACTATATGCGACTAATGCTTAAAACAAGCAATAAAGGACACGGACACTGAACGGATGATTAAGCTTTCGTTCTTTAACGATCATAGAACTTCTTCAGAATGACAGGAGTTACAGTGGAGACAATACTAAATAAGAGTTAGTGTCATGTGATTGTACAGTATCCAATAAACAGATTGCAGTGAGTAGAGAAAGTACCCAATAAGTGACATATATACATTTGAAAAAAACAAATGAACTGTAGTAACTAGGTTAACATTAATATGTAAGAGTAACTGTAAAATGTTTAAACAAGTGCAAAATTCTATACATAGTGATGTCATGACCAAAAATTAATGCGAATACCATTTTAGGGCACACTTCATATTCATGTTATCACTGAGTCCTGGGAACTGGTCTGCTGCCAAATGCAATTGCCACTTTAATCCCTTTACTTCTAAACATAGTTAGGATCACCAAAGAAAGGAATAATGTGTTCAAGAACAATAAATCTAAACTTTGTGAAATTACTGCAAAAAGTGCTATGTTTAGCTAATGCGTTGTTTGAATTTTTCGCTCTGTTGACTCCCAAATGTTCCTTTATTCTGAGAGCTTTCTTATTGTTTTACCTATGTAAAAACTGTCACAGGTACCACAAATTCCAGCATAAACTACAAATTTGGTGTGATAGTCATAATGTCTATTGAACTGAATTGTGAAATTGCAATGTTTAAATGTGAAAGAGGTACCTTTATAAATATATGGGCACACCACACAACTATTACAAGTATACATACCAGATTGTGAAATAGGTAGGTTAGAAGTATCTAACAAATAAGGCATATCTCTATTTTCTAAATGACTATGTATATTTTTAGTTCTTTTGAATGAGAAAACAGGATTGGCACCTAACAACTTTGCATTTGTATGAGAATCTGTAACCAAGTCCCAGTTGTTAGAGATGATAGTTCTAATGGATGTCATATCCCTAGATATAGGTAGAGGAAAACTAAGAGATCTGTTAATATGAGATGTGCCTGAAGTGTTGTTACGGTTAGGTTGAAAACCAAAATGTAATATAGGTAGGTGTTTGAAGTATGTGTTAGCTGCAACTTGTTCAAAAATGTTATCAACAAGTGTAGGAGGATAGTTTCTTGCATAAAACATATGTTTTAGAATGGTGGATTGTATGATGAATTCAGAGTCTTGGCTAGTTATTCTGGATATGTGAATAAATTGACCCTTAACAAGGTTTCTTTTCATGAAGAAAGGATGCATGCTATTAAAATCCAAGAAATTATTCCTGCAAGTGTCCTTCCTAAAGAAAGTGGATGTGATGTTACTGTCTGCAGTGATAGTGATTTTTGTGTCTTAGAAGACTATAGAATTGCCACAACCAGAAATGACAAGTTTTAAAAAATCTAGAGATCTTGCATGTGTGCAATGAATGAGTGTAAGCTGGGAAAGTCACCCTTCCAAGCAAAAAAGATGTCATCCATGTAACGTTTGTATATAATAACTTTGTTAAAATCAGGTAATGTGTGTAGTTTTTCATTTTCCCATGCACTAAGTACAAGATTTGCAAAAGCTGGGGCTACCTTGGACCCCATGGCAACACCTTTGATTTGTTTGCATATAGTGTTGATGAAGAAGAAGAAGTTATTGTTAAGTACCAGTTTTACAAGTGTAGATATGGTGAATATTTTATTGTTTGAGAATATATATATATATGTGTGTGTGTGTGTGTATATATATATATATATATATATGTGTGTGTGTGTGTGTGTATATATATGTATATATATATATATATATATATATATATATATATATATATATAGATAGATAGATAGATATATACCTATATATTTGTGGATAGATATCTATATCTATATATATGTGTATATATATATATATATATATATATATATGTGTGTGTGTGTGTGTGTGTGTATATATATATATATATATATATATATATATGTATATATATATATATATATATATATATATATATATATATATATATTTACATATCGCTGTCTGTCTGCATTTCCAGATATATATCTTTCCATATGTCCATGCATGTTCAGATCATATTTTTGACCTGTACCTCATTCTGTTGGCAATTGACATGAATGATCACAGGACTGTAATCAGTAACTCGTGCCAACACTTTTGTGTTTCAGACTTCATCTCCTTCATGATATGTGTTCTAATACATATCACTGTGTGTCTAGCAACATTTTAGGTGTCTTAGAGCAGTATTTGCCATATATCCATACTTGTACCCACATTTTGGTACACTTTGTCCAGAATTCTTGCATTAAGTGGTTGTGTGGTATGATATTAGTACATTTCCTGTACTGTTGACTGCTTGTGCTGGATGATATATTTGTGAAAACATCAGGTTATGCATATCTGCCATGGTTTAGTGGTAGATCACTTTGTGTATGGAGTGCAGGGTCCTGGGTTCGAGCCTTTGAGTGGCATTACAATTTGTTGCTGGGCAGAACAAGGGACGTTGGCTACAGAGGGATTAAGTAACTTTTATGCAGTTATCAGCAGGTTTGGATGGGTCTGTGTGATGGTAAGCACTGCTAACCTCCGCTTATGGTTTTGTACAGTCAGTTAGCTTCTGATTTCTCAACCTGTGTAGGCATAGCTTACCCCCCTCCCTGCAAGCCTGCACAAACACGCTTACTGCTGCGTAAAGGTGCTGACTGCTGCTTACCCCTGTGCTAATTTATTTGACATAAAAGCAAAAGGGGTTGATAGGAAAGTGGTGACAAACGGGGTACAAAGAAGGAAAGACACTAGGGACAATAGCTAGGCATGTGCAGGAAGGGTATGGGAAAGGTCCATAGCAGCCCATTTCTTCTACAGCAACAGCTGTGCATATACACTATATTTGCAGGTACATTTGGACCCTCAAACCCCTGCAAGATTGACAGCTATGCTTAGGCCGTGAATTTGTTGTGGGAATAGATTGCCCTTGTTTTATTTTTCAGGTGAGAGTAGGATGTTGGGGAGGGGTAGTAGGCATATCTGGGGAGGGAAGTTGGGTAGGTTAACAGACAAGACACACAAGATGCATACAGGGCCTGTATATGACACATGTGGGGGGTAAACACCTTGTACGGGGAAGGGTGTGTGGAAGTCGCAAGCCCATGAGCCCCCAACTGGAAACAGTGGGACTGATGTCCCCACCCATGGCCAGTCACTACTGCACCTTAACAGCCCCAAAGGTGTCTGTGCTGGGGGCTATGTAGGAGGGGCAGGCTCACCCTCTAATAGCACCACTCGGCCCTCAAGCTGGCGTAGCTGCTCTCGATACACCAGATCGAGCTCCCTACGCACCACGGCCCGGACCTGTTGATGGGTGACAGGTTCCCCTCTGCACCCACTTCAAGGGGAGGGCAAGCCCCATCCCCTGCAGCGGTTCCTCCTGAAGGTGGCACAGTGCCCATGGAGGTGGAGGTCCCAGGCTGGGCCTCAGATGTGCTGGTGCCCATTGCCATGGCCAGCTGGGGTGGGACAGGTGGATCCGCTGATACCGGCTATCCCATACGAGCTGTGTTGTCGCCAGTTTATTGCAGATATGGTTTAGTAACAGTCAACAGCATTCAGGATTAGGTATAACAGCATGCATAGGTATTCCCATTACCCCGACACGCCGGATTTAATACAGTTGCAGAGCAAGCAGCACACATGCATATATGGAACAACAGTGGCCATTACAAGAGCATGCAGGTGTCATTGATGGCAACAGGCCACCATTATGGGTGTATTATAACATGGCATATGCATAGCAACAAATGTGAATATGTATAACCCATTAGGACATATGTCCCAACAAATGTTTGGAGTGTACACACACCAGTTGAGGAGTGTCATTGGGCTATTTCGCACATATGGTAGGGGTGAGAGAGTGTTCAATTAACAACTGACATATCCTTGTAGTTTCACGACATTCCTTGTCACTGCAGTGATATTTCCCTCACAAGTATTATTACACTACCCAATGACCTTATATTGTACACTGGTATGTTTATAGATTATCGTATACGTGACCTGTGTCTTACATACAGCCGTGACAAGATGCAGGTGTTAATGAACATATGTTGTGTATTGCTGTCATACACTTTGGGTGAGGTACTACAATGACAGGTTTGTTTTTCCTACACATTCTATGACTATGTACATGTTTGACTTGCTGTTATGTCATTTACAGCTGCCTACATTTCTGGGTTCCTCACACTGCTTTTTCAGGGGGATCGGGTACCAGGCTGGTGATATGGGCCATTTATTTGTACATGCTGGACAGACTGGAACAGTTGTGGGGTATGACTGTGCATACACCTGTCTATCTGAACACTCTAGCCAATTATGTACAGTTATTGGGTGTAATTATACATACAGCTTTCTATCTGAACATTGTAACAAAATCCGTATGTTTGTGGGGTGCAATTATGCATACAGCATACTAGCACTCCCGGGATTCAAACCCCTGCTGTGTGTGACAACAAAATTATAGTTAACATCACAGTACACTGTGCCATCAGGGAAATGATGTGAGGCTTTCTACTGTCTTCTATCTATGTCTTCCTCACTTGTACAATATGGCTGACCTCTTGGCACTTCCAACATTGTTATACAGACCGTCATACACATTTTATCTGCACACCACAGCATGGGTAACACTGCTTAATACAACAGTACTATTTATAGTATGCAACAGTTCAACTACATATGACAAAAGAGTACTCAGAAACACTCCAGGGGTTATACCATTATTCACAGAATATTACACATGGATTCCTACTGGTACGACACTTTCTAATGCTCTTATATGTATTTGTTATGACAGTACATGCAGAGGAATACTAACATGCCTTGCAACACAGCCTTTGCAACCTAGCATCATGGGCTTGCTGATGTTCATTGTGTTACCCTGCTGCAGCCATCACACTTGGGTTATCCTGCCATCAGGCGGTCCCGCAGTCGGCCCAAATTCCAAAGTCTTGGGCCGGCGTCGGTTGCTGTTGCTTCTTCCCTGACGTCAGTGCGCCAGGGGTATATAAGAGGCATCCAACATCATTTTCTTCAGTCTTTCTTGCCGCACGGTGCCCGAAGCAGAAGCAGTTCGCAAGTGCCGGTCGGCCGACACCTGAGATTTTCAATTTGAATTTCAGTCCGAAGTCTTCAGTAAAGCTAAGTACCCTGTTGGGGAACATTTTCTTGCCTCAGTCTGATGTCAGAAAAAGTTAACAATTGCATTTCTTGTGGGAAGCAAATACATCATAAGGACTTCCATTCCTTTTGTATTCCTTGCCTAGGCCCAGACCACGACGTCACAGGTTGTCGGTTTTGTGCTAGGTTTAATAAACGAACTATCAAACGCCGTTTTGACTTCGCACGGCATTACTTTGGTAGGAAATTTAATTATATCATGCCGTTGGAGCAGCCGACGACTGCCATACATAAAAAATGCAAGGATAAGGACAGGCAGCCTAGGAACAAGCCAGACTCCGAGGCCTCAGCTGGGCCTGTCGCCAGTTCTCCGTTTTTCAGTGAGGCACCTACGCAGCCCCTGATGACCGCAGAACTGGAACCCCAGACAGCTGCAGATTCCCAGGCAGAGCCTACTAGGCCGACGCAGCCATCTTCTGACACCGGAGCAGAAGTAGACACCGGTGCAGTGGAAACACCTTCGGTTGCAGAAGGTGTCTTCAGACCGAGTACACTCACCATTAAATCTTATGCTAAGCTTAAAACTCCTTTAAAACCTAAGAAAACTGTACATCAGTCTACAATTCAAGGCCCCATGCCTAAGAAACAGATGCTTAAGATGGCTGAAGATTTGATTACCCTTATCAGGGGTTCCCATCCCCCTCCTGATAAAAGACCAAGACAAGAGGAGGATTATGCATCCTCTGACCAGGTTTCACTCTCCTCAAATTCTTCTGAGGAACAGGATTACACTTTTCCACCTTATGAAGACTCTGATGCTGAAGACTCTATTCCCTCAGCATCTCCCCCTGAAGACTACTCCTTTGGGGAAACTTTACATACCACGAGGGAACATTTCCACTGGGAAGGCCAGGATTACTCAGATTCTAAGAAAAGGCTCCGAGAGTTCCTTTTACTACCCCAGCACAGACCTCTTGCTATCCCACCTGTTTTAGATATTGTGGATGATGTTTACTTGGAGTCTAGTTTAAATCCAGAATCTCTACCTCCTGCTCCAGCCAAACCAGACAGATACTACAGAGTACCTGACTCATACAAATTCCTTTATAAAAGCCCTGTAGCTAACCCAGAAACAATTTCCCAGTGTCCTAATGGAGCTAAAGCTTCTATGGCTAAAAATCCTGTCCCCTCTGAAAGGGATTCCAGAGCCCTAGATAGATGGGGAAAGAAAATATACACCTCAGCAACTCTGGCTATGAGAGCATTAAATTGCCAGTTTCACATGTTGAAATGTCAGCAATTCCTACAGTCTCAGTTAAAACAAAAAAATGAGCACACATTCAGAACAGTCTGAATTCAAGGAAATGCAGGATCTGTTGCATGCAGCTGAACAGGTGGGCAAACATACTTTACAATGTGGATTTGATTCATTGGAAGCTTCCTGTAGAGCAGCTGTTACGGGCTCTGTCATACATAGACATGCTTGGTTAAAAGAACAAACCCTTCCTGACCATGTTAAAGTAAAATTATTGGATGCACCTTTACGGCAGGATGTATTATTTGGTGTCAAAGCAGAAGTGGTTTTAAAGAAAATGGAGGATAAGGCAAAGTCTATGCAAATGGTCAAGGATTTTTTGCAGGTACAACCCCCTCGTTTCAGCAGAAATTGGCCAACAAAAAACTGGTCCTTTCCAGCTTCTGACAGATCACAGAGGGGCAAATACAGATGCCCAAGCGGCAGAGGTCAGTCACAGGGCCCTTACAAACTTCGCCATTGGGGTACTGCCACCCAGAAAGGAGGAGAAGACAGGCCCCAAGCTAGCAGAAGACAAACACAATGACTCTATCCTAAAACTACCAAGCAAATCTCTCCTGGCAACTCCCTTGGGAGGAAAACTAGCATTTTTTGCAGACAACTGGCACATCATCAAAAAAGACAAATGGGTTCTAAACATCGTCTCTCAAGGATACAGATTCCACTTTCATACCTTACCAAGGATCAAATGAATGCCAAACCTGCCACCAAATCAATGGGCAGAGGCACAAAAACAAATTACAGCTCTCATGAACATGAGAGCCATTCAACAGGTACCTACACAGGAGCAAGGACAAGTATTTTACTCAAGACTCTTCCTAGTCCCAAGAAAGGACAAAGAATGGAGACCCATTCTGGATCTCTCAATTCTGAACACCTATCTGCAAGTACCAAAATTCAAGATGCTAACACTACAGCAGCTTCTTCCCATGTTGGGCAAGAATGCTTGGCTAGTCACTTTGGACCTCAAGGAGGCATACCTGCATGTCCCTATCAGACAAAATTGCAGAAGATACCTCCACTTCATTGCAGGTTCAACGCATTATCAATTCTCCGCACTGCCCTTTGGCTTATCTACTGCGCCCAGGGTCTTCACAAAATGCCTGGCACCAGTAATTGCATACTGCAGACAAAGAGGAATTCAAATATACCCATACCTGGACGACTGCCTTATTCAAGCAGAAAGCAAGGACATTCTTTTAAAGCATCTGGCATTTGTCAAACACCTTCTAAGTTGCCTAGGGTACACAGTAAATGAAAAGAAACCAAAACTAGTGCCCTCACAAAACATAATATTCCTGGGTGCCAGCTTGAATACAATGGCCCAGATGGCTTATCTCACGCCAGACAAGCTACGACAGCTGATTCAATATTTCACAATAATGGCAACAAAGACCCAACTCCCTGCAAGAAAAATTCTGCAGGCCTTGGGATCCATGGCATCTTGCATACTACTAATACCATTTGCAAAACTGCATATGAGGAAATTACAGTGGTACCTGAAAAGTGTATGGACTCAGCACAGCCACAGCTTGGAAACAATGATACCACTCATTCCCTGCCTTCAACAGGAGTTTCTATGGTGGGCACAGGCATGTCACCTCAACAAGGGTCAGCCTTTCACCTTACCCACAGCCAGGCAAACTATGACAACAGATGCATCGGACTATGCCTGGGGAGCACACATGGCAGGGCAGTGCATTCAGGGCAAATGGACTATGGATCAGAGGCATCTACATATCAATCAAAAAGAAATGTTAGCAGTACAGAATGCCCTAACAGCTTTCAAGGACCTTCTACACCCAGGACAACTAATAATAAAGATGGACAATACCACAGTAATGTGGTACATAAAGCAAGGGGACACACATTCCTACCTTCTATGCAGGCAAGCAATGACCTTGTGGAACACTGCACTGTCTTACCAGGTTCAATTACAAGCACAATTCCTGCCAGGAAAGAAAAACACATTGGCAGACGACCTAAGCAGAAACATCATGGATCCACACTAATGGAAACTAGATCCACAAGTATTTGCAATGATAGCTCAAAAATGGGGACGTCCAGACATAGATCTGTTTGCAAGCCCCCACAACCACCAACTTCAAAATTTTGCACAAGGACCTTCCATCCACTAGCTTGGAAAATGGACACCCTCTCATTCAATTGGAAAACATTAACAGTGTATGCCTTCCCTCCACTGCCTCTTCTAGCAAAGGTATTGCTGAAAGTCAGATTAAAGAGGCCACAAATGATACTCGTTGCACCAGACTGGCCACGCCAGCATTGGTATCCAATTTTAAGGAACGTGGCCCACAGCCCACCATGGATTTTGCCACAAATTCCTCACCTGCTCACCCAGCTAGACAATCAGATTCTACACAGCCAGCTCAAGACTTTAAACCTGGCTGCATGGCAAATTACCTAAACAACCAGCCAACACCTTTATCCAAAGCTGTTATGGATGTCATTCTGGAGGCCAGGAGGCCCAGCACCAGGAAAACCTATTCAGACAAATGGAAAAGATTTTGCACCTGGAACCAGGCTAAAGACCAAAATCCCCTTGATCCAAACATCCCTCAGATTCTACAATATTTAACTGAGATGTTACACAAAGGACTTTCCTTTTCATCTATTAAGATCCACGCCTCAGCAATTTCAGATCATTACAGCATGGATCCTCCTTTATTCTCACATCCACTCCTAAGACAGTACCTCAGAGGGGCTAAGAACTTAAGACTGCCAAGGAGAGCTCCAACACCTACTTGGGATCTCAATTTTGTTCTGGAAAAGCTTACACTGCCGCCCTTTGAATCAGCTTTTTCAGCTGATTTAAAATTTCTTTCATGGAAAACTGCCTTACTACTAGCAATAACCTCAGCTAGAAGAGTCTCAGAGCTACAGGCACTAATGGCAGTGGAACCTTTCCTCATTTTTCATCAAGACAGAGTCTCTCTATGAACTAACCCTTCCTTTATGCCAAAGGTGGTATCCAGTGTGGCCCTAAACCAAACCATTCACTTGCCCACCTTCTTCCCAAATCCCCAGAACAAAGGAGAAAGACTCCTGCACTCTTTGGACATTCACAGGCAATTACGTTACTACTTGGATAAAACTAAGGCTTTCAGAAAAACTGACCAGCTCTTTGTAGCCTATACTACAGGATCACAAGGAAAAGCTATCTCAAAACAGACCATTTCTAAATGGATAGGGCATTGTATACGTTTCTGCTACACACATCATGGGAAACCGGTACCTGCTAACATTAGGTCCCACTCCACCAGGGCTACAGCTACATCAGCAGCCTTTCTCAGGGGAGTGCCAACCAAGGATATTCTGGAAGCTGCAACTTGGAGTTCAGTGCACACCTTCACCAAACACTATCACTTACCTCTATACTCTAAGACTAGAGCTGGTTTGCCACTGCAGTTTTGCAGGGCCTACTAGCTTCTTCTAACCCTGTTTGACTCCACCTCCCATCCTTAGCTTTGGGATTCAACCCAAGTGTGATGACTGCAGCAGGGTAACACGATGAACATAGTACAGTTTTGTACCTACCATAAATGTAGATGTTCAAGTGTTCACCCTGCTGCAGTCCAGGTTACCCTCCCTCCATTCCCTATGAACTAGCTGAACTTATCTCTACCACTCTATCCTATACTACCTCTGTGGTGTATTTGCTTGTGCCTAAGGGTTTTGTTTTATTTTTATATAGCTATATGTATATATATATATATATATATATATATATATATTTTTTTTTTACCTACCTATTGGGGGCACCTGACATCTGGGGCAAGAAAAACTGAAGAAAATGGCGTTGGATGCCTCTTATATACCCCTGGCACACTGACGTCAGGGAAGAAGCAACAGCAACCGACGCCGGACCAAGACTTTGGAATTCGGGCCGACTGCGGGACCGCCTGATGGCAGGATAACCTAAGTGTGATGACTGCAGCAGGGTGAACACTCGAACATCTACATTTATGGTAGGTACAAAACTGTACATTTCACAGCCTGCTCATTTGCAGATGTCAGAGGTATACAGTGATATGTAGCCATACCTATCCATAGTATACACAAGCTAGTCAATTCTTAACTACTTAGTGGAATGGGTAGTTACTCAGTACTGTGACATTAGCCAGCCATCTGCTGAGACTGCTGGATTCACTTTTCCAGTACATCCCCCCTCCACCGCTTCAGGTCAGCATGGTGATGCCTGACCTGCTCACCAGTCCGGGGGATACTTGTGGCACTGGTGAGGTCACGGGCGAGACTGTCCCAGGCCTTCATTTTATACTGAGAGCCCTGGTACTTGCCCTCTCCTCATGGTGTTGTACCAGGAGCCATACCATGAGTTAAGACTCCTGGATGCACCAGCGCTGCGTTCTAACACGAATGCCTTCACCTACACCGGCCATTCTGCCTGCAGTAGGAAGCTACCACCACTTATGGAACATATTCCCGCCTGTGTGGTTTATATACAGCCATTTACCTGCACTTTCCCGTGATTGGCCAGGTTTGAAGAGGCTAAGCTAGGAGCAGGCCTGCTTACCTAAGGTTGGCAGTGCTTATAGGGGTATACTGGTAGGCAGATTGGATTGGCTCCCCTACACATTACTTAAGTTGAGCTGTGCTGCGGTTAGCACTGCTTAATATTTAATTTGCACTATATTTGCCTTCTGGCAGTAATATATTCTTCATTACAGGTTTTATTTGTCTGGTATCCATGATTCATGTGTACATACACTGTATAGGGACCTGGGGACTTCTACACTTTATTACAATAACAGCTCACATCTATGCTTACTGCAGTAGTCCAGTTCACATATTTATGTTATATAGCAAAGTAGACTACCTCACACTGTACATAGATTCAGTTCACATCTTTGTTTTGATTTACCTGTGGTGAGGATTAGTTTGCTGATACCTCATTCATTTGTATTGCTATGATGGTTTAGTGGGTGACTACTGTGACTATAGTGTACAAGGTCCTTGGTTCGAGCCTTGTAGAGGCAGTTTATTTTGTTTCTGGGCAGGACACGCAGGTTTGCGTGGGTTTGTGCGATGGTAAGCAATGCTAACCTCCGGTTACAGTTTCTTGAACCTGTTTGCTTCTACTTTGCTTAATCTGAGTAGCACCCCACACAGGCGTATTCCCGCTGGCTGCCGCATACCCCCATGCTACTTCATGTACATGTAGGTTTTATACAATGCTTAAGTCAGGTGTACATGTCAGGTATGACTGTTCACAAAGGTCAGTGTAAGGTTAAGTGGAATTCCGGTTTAGCATTTCTGGTTAGGCTACACTCAGGTTTTCGGGGTAGGTTTACATATGCCATACTTGTGTTGTAGAGTAGATGTGAATAGTGGAGGTGTAGGTGAGTAGGTGGAGGGGGGTCATTTTAACTGTATAGTAGGCCATTCGACTGATTGGTGAGGGTGTGGTAGTGCAGGTTTGCAGGGTGTTAGGATATGTATGCGAGGCAGGACAGGCGGTGTTAGCGTCAGTAGTTGGTGTAGGGTTCTGGAGTGTTCGGTGGTGGTGGATTTCACCAGGTGGTGATCCAAGTGTCCTTGGGTTTTCCCTTCATGTGTAGTCTGGGACAGCTGCAGTAATACACCTGGGTTGGGGGTTCCAGATTCTGCCAATATAGTTGTGTGGAGGGTGTCACCTACTTGTGACTGTGGACATTACTGTGAATGCAACAGGGGTCGATAGGTATGTGGTGTTACTGGGCCACACAGAGGGGCTTATAGTAGGGGACATGTCCAGGGATGTGTCGGACGGCTGATGGAAAGGTCATGGACATTTCTTCTACAGCAACAGCTGTGTATATACCCTGCATTTGTGGGTAGGTCTGGATAATCACATCCCTGGGTGGGGGTGAGGACAGCAACATAGCTCTCAACCGATTGGAGGAAACCTCAACAGAATCAGGGACAACTCATCACATAATCAGGGACAATCAGGGGTATTTTCTGTATATTTGTAGTATTAACCCGAAACATTTGCAGAATAAGGGAAAGTGGATTTATATAGGATTTCTGATGTGAAACGTCTGTAACTCTGTATTACTATCATTATTTATTAAGGGCAATTCACCACCTTTTCTTCAGCACTCACCAGTTTTCATGGGGATTGAGAGGGACATACCTAACATCGGAGTGTATAGCAGGGACAGTTGTGGGGTCTCGACACCAATACTACCTTGTGATGCCAATTAGTCCTGCTTACATGCCTACAGTGGGGTGTTGTGACCAAGTGTTCTTTGGTGTAATTTAGTGGGTTTGCAACAACACATCTGGTTATACCATCTTTTGCCATGTAAACTTGACTTTGCT
>NC_056737.1:1573825195-1573830195 GCF_019279795.1 Protopterus annectens
GGTGCAGTGGGACTCGAGCCGGGAATTCCTCCTCCTTAGGCGGATGCTCTGACCATTACACTACTGCTGTGCTGCTTCATTTGCTGTACCTTCCTTGTTATCCTCTTCAGCCTTTCATGCTGCTTTACCCGTAGCTACACGATGGGCAGACCAGCGCACCTATGGTTAGCTGTACTCAGAGTTTTAAAAACATTTCTACAAAGGTTTCTTCATGGTTTTTTTTCAGTGTACTGTTGCTGTTGAACACATGGGGACTGTTGGTGGGGATATGCTGACACTTATGTGCGGTCTCGCTCTTTTATGTACACATTCTTCTGTTCTACTTTGCAGGGGCATGTTTATTCTGAGAGCTGTGCTCTCAGCCACGCCCCCTGTATTTGTCCATGCTTTGTGTAGCATAAGGTGTTCAGGCAGCATGCCTTCCTTAATATGCATGGTGCGCTGCCGTTCTCCTCTTAAAATGGAGCTTCCGTGCAGGGCTAGAGTAGTCCTGCATGGAGGATTATTGAATCTGGGGGTCAGTGTGTTTAAACTTCAAGTAAAACTTTGTCCATCATAACTCTAAGAACCAAATTAAGAATGTTAATTACTAGTTTGATCAACCTAATAGTGTGTATAACTGTCTGAGCCAATCATCTGAACTAAACTAATAACATTAATTAATATCTATATCCAACATATACAGGTGTAATCAAAGCAGCAGTATTAATTCCTATATATTGAATTATGTGTTTGAAATAACCAGTAGCCTAGCTCATGGCTGAAGAGGGTCTTCAACTTGGCCATCTACCCACTTAACAATGTTTGCAAGCTATATGTCCCTCTCTATGACCATGGAAATCCTTTCCTCTTAATTAAATGAACTGGTATCACTTTTCATTCAGTCCAGCACCATATTCATGGGTGATTTCAAATACTCCACTGTAAATTGGGAAATCGTACACAACCTCAAATTTACAGGCATAAAGCTTCATGGATTTTGTCAGCATGAATGCCCTGGACTAACTAGTCTGTATGCCCACTAGTGCTGGGAACATCCTTGATGTATTCCTCTTCACGAACATGGGGAAGCATTGAACCTCCAACTGTAACATCCTCATGGGTCAGGTTGAACCGTAAAGTTTTCTCCTTCAAACTAAAACCAAGGACACCAGGTGACCCTGATAATTTTAGGAATTATTCCAAGGTAAACCCCCTACTTCTAAGTGACACCCTGACACAATTTCAAGCCCCTCCATACCCAAGGAACACTGCAGCATATGTGGAATTATTCATAAACACCTTTTACAATCATGTGTACAGCTGCATACCCAAAGTAAGCACAGGGCAAACTCAAAAAACAAGCCACCTTAGTGGAATCTCAACATCAATAGGTTGTATAACAAAAGGAAAACAAATCTTGGAAGAAAATTGGAAATGTAATGCCCACCAAGGTAAAAACTCCCTCATCAAACAAAGTAAACAACCCAGGGGACTAATTAAGTCTACCAAAGCCAGATTGGAGGTAGAAGTAGTCTCCCATGTTAAGGGTCAGCTATGTCTGAAACTTTAAAGGCAATACACAGTAATGTGCTGAACTAATTGCGAACAGACACACCTATACTGAGCCAGAGGATATAGCAAACCTACTGGCCAATAAATTCAGATCCATTTTTACCCTGCTTTTTCCTCAGACAGCTCTTAAGAAATATGCCGAACCATAGCTCCCAACTATCACTAGGAATAGGTCCTCAATGCATTCTCTATTACCAAAAAGCATCTCATCAATGGGACCTAATAATATTCCAGGATGCCTCCTTAATGGTATGAAACATGACCTATTAGAGCCACTAGAAGCACTATTAAATTGCAGTGTCCAAAACGTCTTTGTGCAACACAAGTGGAGGACTGCAACTGTTATCCTTCTGCACAAAGGTGGGACATCCACAGACCCAGGAAATGGCCAACACATAAGCCTGACTAGTCTCTTATGTAAGACAATGGAAAGCATAACCATTGACATGATAAATAATGACATGGGAAACCTCCAAACATAGTAATCTTCAAACACTGAATTCAATCCAGGTTGGTTTAATAAAGGTCAGGTTATGCCTACTCAACCTGCTGGACTTCTTTGAGAATATCACAAAAGCAATAGATGAGGGCAAAATGGTGCATACTCTCTACCCTGACCCAGCCAAAGCATGTGACAGAACACACCACTCTGGCAGTGTAGACAAGCTCACAAAGTTAGGTGTAAACCTCTAAGGCTGTATAGCCAGCTAGCTCAAAGATAGGAGAAAAGTACAGTCAGTAGTTCAGTCCCCAAGGGCTTGGTACTGGGGTCATTCCTTTTTGGCATCTATTTTTTGGGTATATATTAGAATACCAAAGTTTCAGAACTTCAAGTGTTCTAATATCGACCCGTTTTCAGTGAACTATGAAACTATCGAAGAAACAGAAAACCAAATTTTTTCCTAGGCAAAGAATTCGGTTGTCCATTTCTGTTGCTTCTGTATTTTCAGCGCTGTGGTGGAAAGTTACGGGTCGGGTTCAGGTAAGTGTGCGATTGTGTGGATGTGAGGGTTAGGGCGAGGTAGGTGAGTTAGGGTTAGGGAACGGGTGAGGTGACTGTGCAATAGTGATGGACCTTAGGGTTAGGGTTTGGGTTAAGGTAAGTGGATAGTTAGTGGTGTATGTATAGTTTAGTGTAGGGTTAGGTGTAAGAGTTTAGGTGTATGTGTGTGGATTGCTGTTTGTTTGGTGTACTTGTGTTGTGTGTATGTGTTTTGTAACAACAAATTTGTTCCCTAGGAAAAAGTTTGCTGTTCTGTATGTTCGATGTTTTAAATTTTCGTTGAGTAGGGTTCGATAATAGAACACTCGAAGTTTTGAAACTTTGGTGTTCTAATATAGACCCTATTTTTTTATGTCAAGGCCAATGTCAAAGGCCTCTGGCTGACCAGGTTTGCAGACAATTGCAAAGTAGGTGCAGTCATCAAATACTTCAAAGGTGTAAACATCCTCCAAGAAGACCTGACACAGATTGGTAACTGGTGCCAGAGTCACAGTCTAAAACTCAAGTGCCAAAAAATGCATAATAGTATCTGTTGAAAAAACAAGCAGCCCTGGAAATTACTGCATTGATAATACACCCCTAAGAAGTGACCCTGTGGTCAAGGATTTGGGAATTAATTCAGGCGGTAACTTGACCTCATGTGTCTACTGTAGTAAAGAAATCATTCTATGTTGAACAGCAAGGTTATGGCACATAGAACCAAATAAGTCATTGTTCTGTTGTACACAGCCCTTAGTAAACCAATCACTGAGTACACTGCCCACTCTGGTATGTGCCTGACCAGACATATGCAACAATTAGAATGTCCACAGAGATTCCTCACAAAAATAATACATGTTGTAGACAACATGTCTTGTGTGGACTGCCTCAAAGACTTTTCCTTGTCTTTGTCTCCTACAGACTGTTGGAAGGCAGTCTATGCCTGACCTTCAAAGCATCCTATGATCCAGCCCTTATGGACCTGTTGCACATCCACAAAACAGATGCCATTAGAAATACCCAATCTATGTCCCAAAACCTCATCTGTAGCATAAATTAGACATGTTGAAGGGCCAGATATGTGTCTCAGAGACTACTCCTTATCTGAAGCAGGCTTCCCATTCATGTGAATCAGAGGTCCTACCAGCTCCCTAATGAAATGGTGGTACTCATAACGTTGAATGTCAACAAACTAAAAAAATAACTAAAACTACAGGAAAAGAGTGAACCTTGAAGATTGCTCTTTGACTTTAAACTCTTTTTTTACAGGGTGACAAGCCCCTCTGCACCCCCACACCTCTCTAAACTTACATATACCAATTCCAAGATTGCCATACCTTGGAGAAAAGGGAATATTCCAGGAAATGGACATTTCAGACTTGGTATATGTAAGTCTGTTTTTCAGACATTCAGTCTCCTTGTTTCAGGACTCGCTAGTAAATCCTGACATTTCAAATGGTTACCATTCCTTTCTGCACTTATTGAAGTGCAACTCAGATTACTGGATGGGAAAATCATCTGACCTTCATGTCTCTATTAGAAGAAAGAAGATGGCAAATGCTCAGGGAATCATCTGCCCCTCATGTCCCTGTTAGAAAAAGGAAGATGGTAAATGCTCACTCACATAGACCCAAGCTATACCCCCAATAAAATGAGAGATATCAAAACATGTCAAATATATTTGAGAAGCATAGCTAGGCTTATAAAGGCCCTTTAGGGTCATTATCCTAGGAACTGACTATGAACAAAACATAAATATGACCCATGTCATTGCCAGGGTGGATAACATTTATAGACAAGTTGTGCAGTGCTGTTTCATATCCAAAGCGTACCATAGCAATAGTAGAGAAGGAGAGATGTTAACTGATGTGAGTGACATCTTCAGTTGTGCAACTGAGTGGGCAAGGATTTGTACCAGTTTAAAGATGCTGTGTCTGTAATATGTGCAGATCATTATTCCAAGTTCCGTGAAGTAATCAAAGTGATATACACAACTAGTCCAACTGTTATTAATGTATTAAAGTGTGTAGTCTCAGGACAGGTGGCACCTGATGTTGTCACGTCTGACAGTGGTCTATAGTACATGAGCCAGGAAGTCAGATATTTTTTTTACTTACCAAAAGTGTTTGCCACTTTGTCCAGTGTAAAAAAAGGTAACTGTTTTGCTTTATCACAAAATAAACCATTGTATAATTAGATTTGTAACAAAAATTACTCACTGGTTGAATGCAAAGGATATTTTCTACAGAGACTTTCCAATAAAAAGATTATCCATGGTGGAGTTTCTGAAGCTTGATCTTAAGATGAATGTTTTTCAGTTTGTTTTTCCTAAGATAACGCATTACTGGTTGTCCAGATATTCAGGTAGCAGTAATTGATATGGACGTTGTTGTTGTTGTTTGTCTTTTGGCTTTTCCCGGTTAGGGGTTGCCACAGTGGAACTCCGGTCCGCTAATGATTGGCA